>NC_140966.1:3468039-3608039 GCF_056783735.1 Eptatretus burgeri
CCCTCTATTTCCAATGCTTCTAAGTACCTATCTAATTAAAATTTAAACCTTTCTACTGTTTCTGTGGTGACTACCTTTGCCAGGGAGATCATTCCATGCATAAACTACTCTCTGCGTGAAAGACCCCTGCCTTACCACCATCTTCATTCTCCTCTTCTTTTTTCTCAGGAGGCCAATGGTCCTATCACTCTATTCTGATGAACAACCCTTTTGCACTCATTTTTTCTATAACCTTCATTTTATTAAACATCTCCATCACATCCCCTCATAACCGCGTCCTTTAAAATGTATAAAGCCCTCTCTCCTTCAGCCTGGAAACACTCCCTTTGCCACCACAATAATTCCCACTGCCTCATAAATGCAAAACCTTCCTCCCTATACCATTCTTCCAGCCGTAGGTTGACATCGATTGCTCTGCTCAAATTTCGATTCCATTTTCTAATCTTGGGAGAATCACAGAAAACAAGACCTCACAACACTTTGCTTTCAGCCGCTTACCCAATATCCTGTACCTATTTTTCAAATCCTCTTGAGTAAACTATCCCGAAATCATTTGCTCCTTGGTGCACCACAACCAACCTCTTCCTGTCATGACCCGATATGACGTCATTTTACCTTCCTTCAATGCTCCTAACTCCTGCTCTTTCAAAACTGCACACAACTCTATGTCTACGATCCTTCCTGCAGAATGAATAATCACCAACAACTAAAACTCTCCCTGGCCTCATTCATACCTATCTCTATTTACTGCACACTCACAACTGCCTGCCCTCACTACCAACTTAACTCCGCCTGCCCTTGCTTCCACTTCACTGCCTGCGGTCGCTACACCATCACCAATACCTGCCCTCACTATCCCTCACCACTGTCTGCCCTAGCTACCCCCCTCATAAGGTATTCAAAAGTGGAACAAATGGTGAGGGGGCAGCAATATCGCCCCTTGCATGGGGAATCACTCGTTCTCGGCCCGGACCTGGGTGCACCACCATATCATGTCATCCCCAATTCCAACCCACAATCCTTTATGCCCCCATTAACCCTATGTAACCCAACCATCGAGACTACTTGCAAGTTACTGTCTCCTTTCTCCCTTTAACCCCTTTTTCTGTTGGTTCATAACATTGCTTGTTGTGTCCAACTGTGGCACAATTGCCCCACTCAGTCCATTGCTTTTTTTATCCTATATCACCTCCTCCTTACATGAGCCTACATTTTCTATGCAAAAACACATACTGTACTAAAAATAACCACATAGTTGGTGTCAAAGCCACCCAATGCTCGCCTGTTTATACATTTATCGTTTTTAAAAGACTAGTCTAATAATATTTTTTTATAAAGCATTGCAGTGAAGTCTAATCCAAATAATTTTAAAGCAATATATGTATTTGCATATTGTAATCAGTAAAAAATAATGCGGTAGATAAAAACATTAGAAAGGAAATAACTTGGACCAAAAAGGTTAACATTTTCATGCTCATGCTGACGCTGACGCCGGGGGTATCACTATAGCTCTCTGTTCTTCGAACAGGCGAGCTAAAAATGAGGGAACCATGCTCATAAAAACAATAAAATAAGCTTTTAAAAGATGGACAATTCTTATTTTGCCTCTTTCATTAACTTGTCATTCTAATTAAAAACATCAAATTCATCAAAAACACCGCCATGTATATAATGCTTTTACAAACCTCATAATGCCAAACTGTTTTATTCTAATCTGCATGCTTACAAAATAACCACAAAAAACATTGTAATGGCCCACCTGAGCAACAAATCCTTTTCGGCTGCGGCGTGCATGGTGAAACCGCTTGACAAGGAGTGCCCAAAACTGCTGGAGCATCAGAGGAAAACCGCTCAGGAGGTCATCTCCTGATCTCCGTGTACTTGATGCATGTTCCACAGGTTCAACTAACAGTTGGAAAGAGTAAGCAGATATGTTACCTGGAACAATGTTCTCTGTGTAAAGTGTCACTTTGTTTGAATATGCCAAATAATTCTAGATGGTTGGATGGTTATTGGGATGCAAAATCGTTTGGTATAAATGAGGTGGATGGTTGACTTTTTTTTTTTGAAGAACTACACAAATATATGTATATTATCTGGGGGTAACAAAATAGTTCTTGTGTGTGTGTGTGTGTGTGTGTGTGTGTGTGTGTGTGTGTGTGTGTGTGTGTGTGTGTGTGTGTGTGTGTGTGTGCGTGCATGCGTGCGTGCGTGCGTGCGTGCGTGCGTGCGTGCGTGTGTGTGTGTGTGTGTTTAATGCCTGCCCCTGATTTTAAATACATATATATATATATATATATATATATATATATATATATATATATATATATATATATATATATATATATATATACTGAAACGCAAAAGAAGCTTACCACCTTTTAAACCTTCAAATATCAACAATAACACTGCGTGTAGTAAATGTGTGAACTTATTTGTGGACAATAGTGTCCTCACTGTCAGACAAAATGGTCACGGATGGTCACTTGAACCTTCAATGGTCACTTCATAGCACAGCTGTTGAGCAGCCGTTTTGACTGTCAGTGATTAGCCAAGGGGTACGGGATGATTTTAATGAGTTGCACGTGATGTCTTGATATTGGCTTTAAAAAGGCCAGTGCAAAATGGGCATTTCAATCAACATGCCACGATTGTCAAGGGATCAACGGCAGTGTGCCTTGGGCATACTGCAAGGCGGATTGAGCTACCGTGAGGTGGCACGTCGCCTTGGCTGTTCACACCAGACGATATCAGCCCTGGTGGAGAGAGACACCCTCCACAACTCTGCAGATGACAGACCTCGATCAGGGAGGCCAAGAGTCACCACTGCAAGGCAGGACAGGCAGATGGTCCTAAGTCAGATGGCTTCAGACATTGAGGACTGAGTGGGACAGAATCCAGCAGCAATCCATTCAAAGACTGGTAGACAGTATGCGCCGACGATGCACTGCCTGTATCCAAAACAATGGCGGCCACACACGTTATTGAAAGGGGACTGACATTGCACCCTGTGCTGTTCTGTACTGTAGAACAAACTGATGAGATGGTGTATCTTGGTCAAAAACTTGACATGTCATCAATAAAATGCCAATGTTTCAATTAGCAATTGTTGGTTTGTTTTATTTTGAACTGTTACAATTTTATTACATTTCAAACAAGTGGTAAGTTTCTTTTGTGTTTCAGTATATATATATATATATATATATATATATATATATATATATATATATATATATATATATATATCTTTCTAACCACTGACTGACTGGCTGATAAAGTTTTGGAGACACACACACACACACACACACACACTAGTTTGGAGATGGTAGGATAAGCTGAATTACACCAAATTCAGCTCATGACCAAGCATTTTCAAACTAACCACTTCCAATTTACACTGAAAGGTCATATTCCCAATTTTTAACCCAGAATGTCCTTTTATTATTCCTGTAGTTGAAATCGTGACTTGTCTGAAAACAATCCATAACTCATTAAAGATTAGAAACAAAACTGCTGTCACATTGCGATTAAAAGTATTCCTGACCTGGTTGATTTTGTTTTAGGCCTTCTTGCAACCCACCCAGCTCTACAAATATGACTGCCTTTTTCTGGGATCGATCAAAATCGTCTCCAAAAATAAATTTCCACTTTTTAGTTTACCATAAGTTGTAATAGCTATTATAACCATTGCATAATGAACTGACTGCCAATTTGTGACAAATTCCACTCCTTCAGACCATACTTGATAATTTATCTTTAAAAATCCATTTCATTTGTTTTCTCAACTGTTAAACAAAGCCAACTTCTTGTTACTTGCTCAATATTTCATGTCTTAATTCTCAGCGAGGGAATTTAAAGAAAGATGTGCAATATTTTACCTTTGATACCCTGGTTCAAATCATGGTCCTCAGCAACTTTCAGGAAAATCTGGTCACAAAAGAGAATGACAGGGCAAAAGGTATAAGTCGGTGAAGAGGTATCAATATTCCAGCAATTAGAGGGATTGTCCTACTTGGTCTGGAACAGCTGTTGCTCAATCTTTTCTCACTTTTATAGTTTTTTTTACCTATTCCATGTAAAAGATTTCAATTTAACGAAAGCTCACTGGAGCTTGTACGTACATTAAATGCAAGACAAATGCACTCTATAAGAGACAAACATCTCAGGATAGAAAAACCTGCTCTGCTGCTCTTGTACATCCTCTTTCTGCTCTTTTCACACTATCATTTTCCCAAGGTCATCTTCCATCTGCTTGGAAGTCAGCCATCATCGCAGTATTAAACTAGAAGGGCACTCGGTCGAGCGCATACCTCCGCCACGTAATACCTGATCCACGAGAACATATCAGGCCCATAACATTTTTGAAATACCATGCCATACAGTACTATATATTTTTGGCCCGATCTCTCAATGGTGAAGAATCAATGGTGAATTTTAGAATTAATCACTTTTTGGCGGAGATAATAAAAATATGCAAAAACCAATCCTCTTAACTACAGACCTATCAGCTGACTTCCAATCATCAGCAAGGTCATGGAATCCATCATCGCATTTCATGTGAAATCCTTCCTTTTCTCCAACAGCCTCATCTCAGATGATCAATTTGGTTTCAGACTAGGTCACTCTGCCTTGGACATTTCTGCTACTACTCTCCCAACCATGGATAGAGGCCCTCATTGATAGACATGAGATCAGGGCCATCTCTCTGGACATATCTTGTGCTTTTGATACAGTCTGGCATCCTGCCTTGCTCTCCAAACTTTCTGCCTTTGACATTCAAGGCCAACTCCACACATGGCTTTCAATTTAATGACTTCCTTTACTCTTGTAGCCAATGTGTGGCTCTCAAGAGACTCCTCATGTCCTCTCCCTGTCAAGGCTTCATTGTGCCCAGTCAGTATTCTGGACCCAGTCCCATTCGTAATATTCATCAACGATGTATCTGACTCTCTGGAAAATTCCCTTCATCTATTTTCTGACAATTCTACCATGACCTTGCTGATTGAAAGTAATCTGATCAGTCCAAAGTTAAGAGCATTGAATTTTTTTTTACCTTCTTTATGTAATGTGTTAAATGCTGATGTTAGCTGACTTCCTACCATATGGAAGATGACAGATGGCAAATTATATGTTGAACACAGAAGAAAGAGGATGTGCAAGAGCAGCAGAACAAGTCTTTAGAATACATGAGCTGATGCCATCCGGTCCAGGTGCAGAATTAGTTGAGAGATGCTCAAAAATTCTCCACCTTCTCAGATGCAAAAGGCAGAGTCCAGGAGCAGTTGGGCGCGTAAGTGTACGGGTGGGTGTAAAGAGCGAGGGGTTGGGGACAAGAGATTTGGAAGCAAACACGGAATTCAGGCATTTCTCCTAATTTGGAATAGATTCGTTTCTTATTGCTATCTAATCATTTTCCTTCTAATGTTGTTTCCTTCTAATTAAAATACCAAATACTATGTTGATTTCTCCATTTTCAACTGATATCCTTGCGTTATATAGTTGTACATGCTCTTCCAAGAGCCTGAGGAAATGTAAAAAAAAAAAAAAAGCTTTTGCACCATTTCTTTGAGAAAAATATAAATTTTGCATGTGGAGGTATATTTCTTTGGAAGAGATGGATGATGTGTCGTGGAAAGTTAACATACCTGCAACAAAAGGATGGAGGGAAACTGACGGATAAGAGACTATATAAATTGGTAGACAAGACAAGCACGACCTACCTCCTCCAATGGTGTGTCTGAGAGGCCATAATTAATCGTGCTGGACCCCATAATCGAGGCATTGTCAAGAGCCTCAAACAAATGTACGAAGGAGCCATCTACAGCACCAGAATATGGGAGGACGAAATTCAGCTCTGTCGGCTCATCATTGGATGTGATTGCAGCGTTTCCTTCGTGCCCCTGATTTTCCACCATTTTTGAATTGGCAACATGATGAGTGACCAGCCGACAGATATCGGCGACATCTTGTGGTTATGCAACAACAGCCAACAGATATATATATATGAGTAATAAATATTGATCTGCATATTTGGTGAAATAACAGGTAAGACATGAAATAGAGAGAGGATGTTTCTCACTATTCCTGCAATTGTAAGCACTTAGCCAGAAATCTGAAACTCTCAACTTCAAGGCCTCTGAAAAAAAGTGATTGCTCCAGGCCTACCTGGAGGGCTTGCTCCATTCACCATCTCATCACCAATTCCTTCATCAACCGAGTCATTGGAGTTCCTCTACCCAAACAAGTAACAAGGATTGGGGTGAACGAAACATGTTACAGACACATAGACACCAATTTTGGTGTTATAATTATTAGACAAGAGTTAATTATTTTTGGTAGTGTCAGTTTGGGCAAGGTGAACTTGTATAGCAATGAACGAGAACAGATTTTTTTTAACTTTTCACATCAAGTCATTGGTTACAGACAAATGCTTCTTTAATAAGTTTCATGTTCACATTCCAAATTATTTTTCTTATAATTGACAAATTAATAAAAATAACTATTGTCCTTTTGCAGATGGTGCAGAGTAATAATAACAGATGATGAAGACAGATGGTGAAGACTAATACCACCCCCCCTCCCCCACCCACCACCAACTCCCCCACCTCCCAATTTAAGTCCAAAAACCATGAATACATTATAACAAGCTCAAATGAGCGAAGATCCTCGTCCTCTTAATGATGACGTCATAAAAACGAATATGACGTCATTGTGATGTATCAGGTTTGCGATAAATTATCTGTGCTAATGCCTGGCTTGATTCCCGCAAACAAAATTCAAACAGCTTGCCTAGTTTTGGAGATAATGGAATAGGCGATTTCCATTAGCGGCGATATTATGACGTCAACTTTTTTCTAGGAAGAATTTCCAAAATCGGAGATGGTTACTGCCTGCGCGTGGGCTTTCTGCACATACATGGCAAGTTTCACGAAGATCCGATGAAAACTCTGGGTTGTGAAACAAAAAAATGTCAAAAAATAGGAATGACGTCATAAAAATTGATATGACGTCATAGTGATGCATCATAAGTGCGGTAATTCATCTCTGCAAATGCCCTGTTCGATTCCCGCAAACAGAATTCAAAAAGCTTGCCTAGTTTTGGAAATAATTTTTTGTCGATTTCCATTAGCGGAGATATTTTGACATCATAATTTTTTTTTCTAGGAGGAATTTTCAAAATAGGAGATGGTTACTGTCTGCGCAGGGTATTTTTACATATATATGCCAAGTTTCAGGAAGTTTCGATGAAAACTGTAGGCTGTGAAACAAAAAAGTCCACAAGAAGAAGATGAAGAACAACAACGTGAGTAAGACTTAGAGATCCTCCACGAGGATCTAAAAACTAGAAGGGTACTCGGTAGAGCGCATACCTCCACCACGTAATGCCTGATCCACAAGAACATATCAGGCCCAATACATTTTTGAGATGTCATGCTACACAACAATATATCATTTTTGGCCCTATCAATGGTGTTCCCCACTGTTTTGTCCTTCCCACTCCCACCCCTCATCTCATGCCCCCCTTGCTGTGCGTTGTGTGTTCGTTCTCATCTGAGCCTCGACAAGGTATACAAAAAAAAAACCCTTTTAAAAATCAATAATTCTCGTGTCCAGATCCGGATCCAGATCTTCACCAAAATCAAAACATTTCTTCCTTGTCACACACCCAACGTGTCCACCAAGTTTCATCCAAATCCATCCACAACTTTTTGAGATATCCTGTACACAAACAAACAGACAAACAAGCTGTCATAGACTGGTACTTACGAAATCGTCAACTTGACCTCTGACCTTGTCTAATAAAAGCTGTCTCTCGAGAGAAGGTAGCGACGCAAACCAGAAGTGTCTACGATGATTCTGTACCAAACCATCAAAAATCGAATGTTTGACCTCACTGTGACCTTGACCTTTGACCGATTTTGACCAAAATCTAATCAGCACTAGCCATCACGCTCCTGAATCACGTGGTGTAATTTGACATTGCTAGCTTCTTCCGTTCTCGAGTTATCGTGCCTACAAACAAACTAACAAACACACACAAACACACACACAAACAAACAAACACACAAACGGATGACGGAAGTCATCAATATACTTACAAAATCTTTAGATTTCGTAAGTAACAAACAGACAAAGTGGTGTGTAATGTATCAGGCAGGGGAGAGCAGTTTGAGTGCACCATCAATCTTTTATTGTGCTCCACACACAGAAACCTCAGAACCATCAGTGAGCCAGGCTTTGTCGTGCCCAGCTATGTTCCCGCCTCCCGAGGACCACGCTTCCGGTTGACCTGATACATGAATACATGACAGGGTGAAAACATAAGGTCCTTCACCTTCGGTGGCGGAGGTAATAAGGCGGGCATTTTATAGAAAAATAATAACAACGCAGTAAACCAAAATCTAATAAGTAACACTAAAGGCCCGGTCACACCTTGATGTTTTAGCCAGCAATGGCAACGTATTAAAATGTATGTAAAACGCTGGCTTACATTGAACTTTTGATGTTGTTTTTAAAGATTCGGACGTATTCATAACGACTTGGTCTTATGCACAACGTATTAGTAACGGACTTTGATCGTTTCGTTGTGTTATAGATAACTTATACCAACGAATGCTGAACCTGTTGTCGGCCTTCACAACCTATGCCCAACGATAGTCTAACTTAGACATAGCGCGTTGCACGCATCGCCGACGATGACGTGGCATAGGTTATGAAAAGGCTGACGTACAACGATTCAAATCATAACCGCCGCAGAAATGGAAGTGTCAACATCGCAGTCACACCTTGGCGATCTTGCCAGCATATGCCGACCTCTGAAAAATGCGTTTAAAACGCTGGCGCATGTCGAATACGGTATAGGTAAGTTTGTTATGCGTGAATAGAACGCTAAATGTATGCTATAATTCGTCGTAGTAAGTGGAGTACGTCTTGTAATTTTAAACATGTTGAAAATTTTACGACGTACTTGCCGTATGACACACGCTCCGCATGCGATGGGAATACGTTGTACGCACGATATGCGATCGTTGACACACGTCGACACACGTTACTTGAAAGGTACTCATAAGTTGAAACACGTCAAGGTAATGGTTAACGTCAGTGTTCTAGACTCCGGGTTTTTGTTTTCTTCGGTATGACGGTGTTCAGTGTACAGTGCAGTTATGATTTAAATTGTTGAGCGGCAGCCTATTAATTATATTATATTATAACCGCACTAGAAATCGAAGTGTCAAAATCACCATCATACCGAAGGAAGGAAGAAAAATAAAAAATAAAAATAAAAAACCAGGCAGTCTGAAACACTGACGCTAACCATTACCTTGATATGTTTCAACTTATGAGTACCTTACAAGTAACGTGTGTCGATGTGTTTCACCGATCGCGTAATGTGAGTACAACACGTTACTCATAGGTTAGAAATAAGTTTCGGGTACGCTAAACATTACCTCGACGTGTTTCGACTTATGAGTAACTCACAAGTAACGTGTGTCGACGTGTGCCAACGATCGCGTGACGTGCCTACAACTTATGGCCAGCGTTATGCGGAACGTGTGAGTCATACGCTGGCATAAGTCTTAAAATTTCAAGCATGGAAAAGTTGAGGACAACCGAAAAGTACAACGTTTAAAGCCAGCGTACAACGACGTATGGCAGTGTTTTTCAGCGTGCTCTCAACGTTATCAAAACTTACCCATAACGTATTCGACGTGTACCAGCGTTTTAGACAAATTTTCCAAAAATCGGCATAAGCTGGCTAAAACGTCAAGGTGTGACTGGGCCTTTAGCACCAATAAGAAGACTTTTCAGCTTAGAGTACCTGTCGAGTACAGTATTGTGATGAAGTTGTTGTTGTTGTTGTTGTTGTTGTTGTTGTTGTTTGATGTTGTATAGCACCAACAGCATGTAAATTTTTTAAAATACTGTTATCCAAAAATTTAAGTGTTTTTTTTTAAGGTTCAAATTAAATTTAAGGGTTCACTTTTTCTGCAGGTACACAAAAATATTGGTACAGAGGGAGAGAGAGGCTGTCGACAAGTTAAGCATGGATACGTGAAATTGCAGACTGTAAACTCGTGGACAGCGAGGTTTTAATGTGTATGTACCAAGCATTCTATCTGAGGACTTTCTTATGATTGCATCGACAAAGCAAAATAATTTTTCCATTGTATTTAGGGTTAACTCTTTCATTATTTTGTATGTAGCCCATGGCTGCTGGTTGCATCATTGCTGGAAGCACAGCTGTGCCACTGATGCAGTGCCCCTTGTTTCCAGTAAGCTGGTACTCATGTTGCCAACCTTGGAAGGATGACAGTCTGAGTCAACCCACCTGATGTTAATAAACGGTATAACAGGGGGCTCAAACTCAAGACGTTAAGATCTCAAGGTAGCTACCTAAACCGTTAAGCCATCAAAAGGGCATTTAAGGTTAACTGAATGAGTCATTACCTCCTCCACCGAATGTGGACAGAGGTTATGTTTTCATGCCTGTCTGCCTGTCTATTTGTCTGTCTGTGAGCAGGATATCTCAAAATTTAAGGATGGATTCGGACAAAACTTGATGGACAGGTTGGGTGTGTGTTTGTGTCACATGGACGAATTGGTTCTATTTTAGTGAAGATCCAGATCCGGATAGGAGAATTTTTTAAAATGTTATCAGTGATTTTTCCTAATTGAGAGATAGGGTCAAAAACGATATATCGCATGATATCTCAAGCAGTTATGGATGGATTCGGATGAAACTAGGTGGATGAGTTGGGTAGGTAACAAGAACAAGTCTATAAGATTTTAGTTGAGGTCCAGATTCAGATCTGGCCCGTCAGTCAGATACAAAATGGAAACTGTTCAGCCGGGTGGAGGTACCGAGTGCCGTTTTATTTTACTGTTTTTACAAGCTCCCATGCCACTGCTTTCCTGTTGTGGCATTAAGTCAAACATTCCTGAGACTCCACCTATGAAGTTGCTCAGTAGTGACCTCTCAGCTACAATTAAAGTTAAAATACAACTTCTGGATCAATTGCAGTTTGAGAAAAACATACAACTATCCACTGTGGATGGAATGCACTGTCAGCGACTACACTGCTAACTGCAGTATCAATCAGCCTAAAGGCTTTATAAGCCTTCTACCATCTAGCGAGACAGCCAAACCACCCCCTCCTCTACCCCCACCCCCCCCCCTCCCCAGACAATAAAATCCAAGTTGATGGCTAACTGGTGGTCATAAGCATGGGGTGGATTTCCCCCTTGGAGTTGAGCTGGGAAGCCATCCCATTAAGGATTATATCCCAATAGCTTGAGTCACAAGCCCTATTTAAGTCTATTCAGCTTGGCCAACTTTTGTTCTGCAGCCCGAACACTAATCTCATTGTGCTTGCCAAAACGAGCCAGAAACAAAAAGCAAAATGGAGAGTGAGAAAGACAGAGAGACAGACAGTGACGGAGAGCGATATGAGGGAGAGAACTACAAAGCCGTACTCCGAACTCCCCCCCCCCCAATCCCTTTTATACTTACAGGCCATCCTTATTTACCCCTCAGTCCATGTAGGAACTGCGGATGTGCACAGTGCATGAACCTTGCACATGGGGTTAAAAAGTATGAAAGAAGGTGCTGAGGAGGAAGTGCATGAGAATGCACTGATAGGAAGAAGGGTAAATGGACCACTGACAACCAAGAAAGGGAGTGATATGATCATTCACATCTGTCAACATCTTCCACCTCGGAACTGTCTTAATGTCATCTGATCCATTCTGCCAACAAAGCCTGCCTTCCTGTCTTCCTGAGCCTGCAAGCACCGAACCAGACCCGAGGAAATTGAGAGAGCATGTATGTTCAAGCAGGAGTGGGAGAGGGAAGGCAACCTAAAATTCTGCATGATTTATCACGAA
The DNA here is from genome assembly GCF_056783735.1 of Eptatretus burgeri. Classification (NCBI taxonomy): domain Eukaryota; kingdom Metazoa; phylum Chordata; class Myxini; order Myxiniformes; family Myxinidae; genus Eptatretus; species Eptatretus burgeri. Next base: position 3,479,926 of record NC_140966.1, read on the forward strand.
ATCTCTTTAAAATTTGAAGAAAAAAACCTTACAGAAATTAATCAAATTCCATGCGAAATTTCACCGAGGGAGGAGGTTGACTTCATACTTTTAACCATATCTAATATGTGAATATTTTAATCTAATGCAAAAAAAGGAAGCACAGACCTTCAATAATATTAATATATTCAAGGTTGGATGTAACTTGATCTCAGCAGAAAGGCCAGTAGATAAAGAAACAAACCAATTGCTGTGGTAAGCTGAGAGTCAGATGGTAGCCTTGTCCAAAGTGGGTTTTCAAAAATCGAGGGGAACCACAACAGATAAGACAACCATTGGCAACAATAGCAACACGGTCTCCCAGCACTTCAGCTTCATCCATATGGTGTGTGGAGAGGATTATGGTACGATCTGAATATGGAAGATAAACATCACACCAACAACAAATTGCAGAACTTTCATTTGGTAAATGTTTGAAGTAATTGCTTTCCTTCTGGATCCCCATTTCGACTGCGATAAATAGATGTTGTTGGCTGTAGCTATGTCAGCTATATTCACTCGTCGATTGGTCGTGGCACTGACCAATCGGGTGTGAACATTTTCTCCGCATCTTTATTTGTGTCTGTTATTATCATGTCTATCCATGTCAGCAAACAATGGTCCACCGTTGTTCCACATGCTTTCCTCATACCACGTTTCCTCACCTCTCACAGCAGCGATTACAACATTGATGATTACGGTGCGGTATTCTTTATTACATGCTTTCCTAACCTCATGTTTTCACACTTCTCACAGCAGTGATTACAATATTGATGATTATGGTGCGGTATCTTTATCACATGCTTTCCTATCCTCATGTTTTCACACTTCTCAAAGCAGCGATTACAATATTGATGATTACGGTGCGGTATTCTTTATTACATGCTTTCCTATCCTCGTGTTTTCACACTTCTCAAAGCAGCGATTACAATATTGATGATTACGGTGCGGTATTCTTTATTACATGCTTTCCTAACCTCGTGTTTTCACACTTCTCACAGCAGTGATTACAATATTGATGATTATGGTGCGGTATCTTTATCACATGCTTTCCTAACCTTGTGTTTTCACACTTCTCACAGCAGTGATTACAATAGTGATGATTATGGTGCGGTATCTTTATCACATGCTTTCCTATCCTCGTGTTTTCACACTTCTCACAGCAGCGATTACAATATTGATGATTACGTTGAGGTGTCTTTATTGCATGCTTTCCTCACCTCGTGTTAGCTCACCTCTCACAGAGGTGATTACAATATTGATGATTTATGGTGCAGTGTCTTTATCACACACTTCCCTCAAGTCGTGACTCATTCGGGTGATTACTATATTGATTGCAGTGCTATCATTGACAGTTTTACATTTCTTTGACTCCCCGGACATTAAGCAGCCATCCGTGTCGGGTGGGCCAACACAGGTCCTCCCACTTGGAGGGCACGGGTGCCCGCTCGTATTTACTATTTCACCAGGTGATAGCAATATCCTGCTCATGCAATATATGTATTACAGTGTCAAAGACTAGAGCAATTTTAATGATCACTATGCCATTTACTTTGTCAATTAGTTAACTCACCATTGTCTACCAATGGCCTTGTAATTTGCACAAAAGTACCATGATTGTGCCTGATGTCTGTACTGTGTAAGACCATTGTACACAAGTTTCACTGTAGGAAAAAGAAAACCCAATTTTCCCAATACATCCCCTGGCATTTAAAATGAGTAACTCAGCATCCTGATAACAAGCCACATATAGCAAATAACAGTCTTGATTCAGAGGACATACAGTGGCCTACAAAATAATTCACACACTTCCAATAATGCCACATTAAGATGAATTACTAATTATGTAGAAACAATTTTTCCAAATGAGCTTTTTTATTCATAACTGAAGAGATCAAATGAAACACTGTTGTAGTTGAAGGAGGTTACATATCAGGAATACCTGGAAAATTATGTACAAATCAAAATTCACTGGTTGTAAAGGTATTCAGCCCCTTCAGTCAGTACTTGGTGGAAGCACCTTTTGCAGCAATGACTGCTGTGAGTATTTTTGGGTAGGTCTCTTCCAGCTTTGTACAGTGAGATGGTGAAATCTTCACCCATTCTTCACATGAAAATTGCTCTAGTTCTGCCATGTTTGATGGGGATCGTCGATTGACTGCAATCTTCAAGTGCCACCATAAATGATGAAATGGGTTCAAGTCAGGATTTTGACTGGGCCACTCAAGAACATTTATTTTCTTCTTATTCAGCCTCTCCAGTGTAGCTATAGCTTTGTGCTTCAGACCATTGTCCTGCTGAAATGTGAATCTCCTACCCAGTTTGATTCATGGCTGATTCAAGCAGGTTCTCATCAAGGATTCTCCTGTACTTTGCACCATCCATTGTCCCTTCTAACCTGACAAGCTTGCCAGTCTCTGCTGATGAAAAGCAGCCCCATAACAAGATGCAGCCACCACCATGCTTCACAGTAGGGATGGTGTTGACTGGGTGATGTGCAGTGTTAAGTTTGCACGAGATGCAACACTTTGAATTTAGAGCAAAAAGTTCAATTTTTGTCTCATCTGACTACAAAACTTTTCTCCACGTGCCTGCAGTATCATCAAGATGCTTTTTCGTAAACTCCATACAAGCTTTTAGATGTGTCTTTTTCAGTAATGGCTTCTTTCTTGCCACGTGTCCATACAGGCCAGTTTTGTGAAGGAAACGGGATATTGTTCATTGATGAATACTGAGCCCCACCTCGACATAGAGTCTTGCAGATCTTTCAAAGTCATTGTTGGATTTACAGTGACATCCTGAACCAGTTTCCTGCTTGTCCAGCTGCAGAGTTTGGATGGGTGACCTGATCTAGGTAGAGTATAGGTGGTATGATACATATTCCACTTCTCAATGATGGATTTCACCGTACTTCAAGGAATAATGAGAGACTTTGAAATCTTCTTATAACCCTCTCCTGAATGGTGCTTCTCCACCACTTTATGCCTGACTTCTTTGGAAAGCTCCTTAGTCTTCATTTTACCTTGTTGGTTGACCAAGTGAGTTACACTTTGAAACTCCATAGATACATTGGAGAGTTTAATTTTTAAGTTAAACCACTGATTACATATAGGTGAAGCCTATTACACTTATTTTGTAACATTTGAAACAAATAATTTGCTCCTGAAGTGATTTCGGGTTAATTAGGCAAAGGGTTTGAAAACTTAAGAGGTCCGTCTAATAAGTAACGGGACTGAGCCTGCTGTGTGCTCCACTTACACAACTTGAATGAACCGGTTGCGTCACAGTCTTTCGCAACATTCAAGCAATATATATATATATATATATATATATATATATATATATATATATATATATATATATATATATATATATATATATATATATATATATATATATATATATATATATATATGATTGGTGATGGTTGACTGCGCTCATTGTGTCATGTTTTTTTCTTAGGTCGTACTTTACACGTTGTCTAGTCCGAGTCGTCGCGCTATGAGTCATGAGCAGAGAGCCAATCTGAAGTTTCTTGCCAAGATTGACGAAACACCTTCCGAATCCTTCGCAATGCTGCAGCAATTATATGGGGAAGAAACGATGTCACGTACACGTGCATTTGAATGGCACAAGAGGTTCAAGGAGGGACGGGAGGAAGTTGAAGACAATCCATGGTCTGGAAGGCCTTCAACGAGCAGAACGGCAGACAACATCGAGCGTGTGAAGCAGATGGTGTGTGCAGATCGTCGACTTACGGTGCGGATGATTGCTGAGGAACTTTCCATCAACAAGGACACTGTCTGGAGCATCATCACTGAAAATCTCGAAATGCGCAAGTTGTGCGCAAATATGGTCCCCAAGCTGGTGTCCTCTCAGGACCAAAAACAGCAAAGAGTTACTGTCTGTCAAGACATTATCGAGCGCCTCGAGGACGATCCAGACCTGCTCGGGAGAGTTATTACTGGCGATGAATCGTGGATATTCGAATAAGATCTCGAGACCAAACGGCAGAGTCGTCAGTGGAAAAGTCCGGCATCACCAAGACCAAAGAAAGCAAGGATGTCGAAGTCGAAGGTCAAGGTTATGCTCATCGCATTGTTTGACATCAAGGGCATCGTCCACTTTGAGTTTCTACCACAGGGTTAAACTGTGAATCAATACGTGTACAAGGAGATCCTCCGGCACCTCGTGAGATCAGTCCCGGACAAGAGGAGGGATCTGTGGGAGAACAACGCCTCGGTGATCCACCATGACAACGCCCCTGCTCACAGTGCCCTGACCATCCGGCAGTTTCTGGCGGAGAGGAACGTGCCAACTCTGGAGCAACCCACGTATTCGCCAGACTTGGCCCCTTGTGATTTTTTCCTATTCCCCAAGCTCAAGGGGGTGATCAAGGAGACCCGATTTCCTGATGTGGAGGCCATCAAAAGGGCCGTGACGACGGAGCTCCGGAGGATTCCAGAAGAAGCCTTCCTGGGGTGCATCGAAGCGTGGAAGAAGAGGATGGACAAGTGTGTGAGACTGGAGGGAAACTATTTCGAAGGGGACAAGCTGTGATTTCAATATATTTTTTGGAATAAAATTTCTGTGGTCAGTCCCGTTACTTTTGAGACGGACCTCGTATGTCACTGAGAATCATCTGATTTTCTCTGTTAATCTAACTTATTCACATTTTATCTACATTTTTTAACTTTATCACTTTGGAAAGGTTTGTGAGGACTCTACATATTAAGTTTGATTTGAAAGCATCATGAAATAAGCTCAGGTGGCATCAAAATGTGAAAACTTTGGAGGGTGGGTGAATATTTTTGCAGGCCACTGTATACAAAAGCAACGATTGGCGATTTGGCTGCCGATGAGCACTGAAATAAACTCGGATGTACCTTTTCTATACTTAAGTAGAAGATCCCAGATGCCACGGCGGGCATAAGGATCAACGCCAGCTGTGGGCTCATCGAGAATGACGACGCTGGAGCCCCCAACGAAAGCTACTGCCACGGAGAGCTTTCGTTGCATTCCACCTAAAGCCAAGATAAAAACATATTGCTTGCATCTCTCAGAGTTTTATTTATCACAAAGTAAATATGAATCTTGTGCCCTCCATTATAAAAAAAAAAAACAATGATAGACAAAAGGTAAAAATGTTAATCAAATGGAGGGACATATAATCTGCAAACATTCATCCTCTAATTTTTGTGCACCATGCTCTATACAGCATCAGTTTTACCAAAGCAGTTTCTTAGATGGGGTTAAAATCTTGAACGGGTCGCCACTCCGACACAGGATATCCGACTGTGTGTGCAACAATTTAGAATTTATTCAGGTTACCAGCGATAGTGGGCCTACTCTTCATGAACAGTGTGACAGCTACTTGAGGAAAGACACACAATAATGGATAGCCCTGCATGCCAAACATAAGAATGACAGTTTACAGCTGGGTTGTGATTTGTCAAAGATTTCCTCTTTAAGCATTTGTAATTGGTGTTGCCAGTCCAAAGTGTGAATGAATGAAGACACTGTTCCTCACTCATAAAATATTATTTGAACTTTGGTAAAATGCTGCAGTTGAGAGGATTCTATTGTAAACATGATTATCCATGTATTCTGTTACATTTGCTTTCTGCAAAACAAACATCTGCCTTCGGTTGATATTGATTTGTGATATTGATTTGTCATTTTTGATTAAAACCATGCAACAACCTGGAAATGTTGCATAAGTTCCAGGCAGACTTAAGTATATCAATTAGTGCATAGTTAAACATAACTTTAGATATTTCTTATTCAGTTCACAAATTTGATGACTATAATGCATGGCTAATTGTGTAGACGCATTGTAAAAGCTGCCGAGGTTCTGTGAGCAGTGCCAGTCATTGTAATGTTGTTCTTTATCAACACTCAGAACATGTCCCTTCATCTGTGTGACTGTCTGCACCTTCAAACGTTGAGGGGCTGTTGTGCTCTTTTCTACTTGGCTGCACTTGGGCTTTCCCAACTAGAACCAATATTGTTTAGACTCTGTCCCAACCCTTTCGCAGTAGCAACACGTATGAATTGCGAACATACCCCATGGGAGTTCATTCGTACAACTCTCAAGTGAGCAATAGCAAGGTCGACAGATAGTTTTGAAATTTGGTAAGATTTTCATCACATCAGAAAAAGAAACCAGAACACCTCACAAGACTGAGGCTAATTTCAAATCATCATTTGCAACTTAATTTTGCATTGGGAATCACCTGGCGCATTTTTTTTTTTTTAATTTAACAACTATTCTAAGAAAATGGCCCAAAGGGCCGTTTCTCAGCCCAAAGGTTTCTACCGTTTCTCGGAATTCATCGAATTCTGTTCATGAATAATGGAGAAATAGACGTTCAAATGAACTGTACACAAGAAAAGAGAGAACGCGAGCGGCGTTTAGACCCCGTCGGGTGGGTAAAAAGCAGTTATTTTGATTTCGAACTGTGGGAATAGTCTTTCACCGATGAAAAGCTTTTTCTCTTTTATCCTGCTTGTTCAACCATTTCCCCCACTCATCCCTGTTTCATATATAGGGCTTGCATTAGTGTTGTTTATTTTTGCGAGTTTCATTGATGGATTTTTTTCTCTCCCGTACGTGTGCACGTATGTAATTAAACACTCCTTTGTATGCTGAACCCGAGTGGAAATTGAGTTCATTTCTTCCCCAGATTCAAACCCAAGCTCAACAGCTCAGAAAAAAGTGGGCACCCCTCTCGGGAATCTTGCCAACCCCAAACATAAATAGAGAATATTATTTCAGGTGCATTACCAGAAAGGTTTTGAGAAAGTTCTTTGCGTTTATGTGGCAGTCCAACGTCTTCCAATATCTGCTGCATGTTTCTTTTCACTTCATCTTCGGTACAGCCCTTCAGCCGTCCATAAAACCAGATGTGTTCCTCCACCGTTAAACTGGAGGCAAGAGTGACATCACCATTTTAAAGAGGCTACAGCTGTGTTCTGTACATTTCATACTTAGCAGTGGGACCATAAGAGATGTTAAAAAAAAGATCTACTATTAAATGCAAAGGATTCATGGAGTCCAATTTGACAACTCTGCAAAAGTGAGAAATCTGGAAGTGTCCTACCTACATTAATATGCAAGGTGGTCAACCTATTACTTGGGCCTTTACATGAAATTTAGAATGAAGCCAGAGTACCAACACAAAGGCTGATCAATGTGAAAGGTACTACAAGGTTTTAAACACATACAAGCAAGCCCAAGCATTAAGGACTGATGTCCTCGTGACAAAACTGAAAATAGTGAGTTTTGTGAGGTTGTGGGTCGCAATGCCTTTGAGATGTCTTGTCTGGATCGATTCTCAATATGTCGCTGTGATGTGTTGCTATGTTGCGTCTGCGCATGTGTGGACAGGCCTGGTGTGCAATGGTCAGACTAAAAGCTTGTTGGACAATGGCGGTGTTCTGTTAACCTGTGTTTCTCTTTATCCTCGTCACCAGATGTTCAGTTCTCCCAGAACCGAAACATGTGTCAAGAGGCAAACTGTTTTGCCTTGGAGACTGCCTTGTTCTCTCTTCCTGAAGTCATGGCCACAGTTGGGATGATTGGAGTGTTTAAAGACGAAGAGGAAGAGTGGATGCTGTATGCAGAGCGTATACAGCACTATTTCGCAGCTAACGACATTACGAGTGTTTGAGAAACAATGGTCCAGAATGCTGAGTGTTTGCAGTGTGCCGACATATAAACTCATGTCAAGTTTGTTCGCACCGAGGAAACTGGAAGACGTCCCCTTTTCGGAACCGATTAAAGTCGTTGAACAACACCGGAATCTGAGGCCGTCGGTGATTGTGCAGCGCGACAAACTGAACATCCACAGCCAAGAAGGGGGTGAGTCTATTTCGAATGATGTAGCAGCCTTACGTAAATTGGCTGAACTGTGTGAATATGGAGGTAATCTCGAGGAAATGCTACATGATCAGTTAGTCTGTGGAGTAACGAATGACCACATCCAACGCAGATTGCTGACGGAAACAACGTTGGATTTCGACAAGGCCCTGAATATAGCTTCGTCAATGAAATTGGCAGAGAAGAACGCATTGGATCTCCATGAACATACCAGAGTAGTGTGGGATCAGGGAGCAGTAAACAAGATGACGAGTTTGAATAGCTGCCAGACCCCCCACGCTTTATATTTTGAAGAGGGGTCTGCAGTAAAATGTGATTGCTGTGGATAGACGGCTCATAAACAAACGAGTGAGTGTTCAGCTCAAAATGTGGACTGATATCGATATATATATATATATATATATATATATATATATATATATATATATATATATATATATATATATATATATATATGTATGTATGTATATATCTTCTTCTTTCGGCTGCTCCCGTGAGGGGTGGCCACAGCGGATCATCCGTATGATCCGCATAGTGGTTTGACTTAGTTTTTACGCTGGATGCCCTTCCTGACGCAACCCTGGTCGCCTCTTATTACACAGGGATATGGTACAACGATTCTAACCGGGGTATACACCGGCCCAGTTCACTGGTACTCACTTTGCCGACCACGGAAGGATGACAGGCTGAGTCAACCTCCTGGTGTGTATTAATTCAAGCGTCCAACAGGGCTTGAACTCAGGACCTTTTGTATCCCAAGCCGCTATGTCTGCAGGTGTCTTTAATGTCTGCAGACCTTTAATGTCTGCAGGTGCATATTTTTCAGAGTCCAAATGTTTTGATTTTTTATGTCTGCTGTTGCTTTTTCAGTAAATTTTTTCAGCCGAAAGAAGAAGAAGATATATATATATATATATATATATATATATATATATATATATATATATATATATATATATATATATATATATACACACACACACACACACACACACACACACACACACACACACACACATATATATATGGCAAAAAGGGTCACTTTTCAAGAGTCTGTCGGTCAAAACCCAAAACCCAAAGCATTCCTCGGAGCAAGAATATCTCTCCACAGGAAATGAGAAAAAGGTCTCAATACAAGGCATATCAGTTAGAGGAGGAAAATGAAGGGGACACGTACAGTCTTTTTCATAAATCGAGCAACCAAGCGAAATCCAAACCACTGCTTGTGAGGTTGGAGGTACAAGGCAGAGAAGTACAGATGCAAATCGATATGGGGGCTTCGTTATCACTGATTAGTGAGGTTGCGTTCCAGGAGAAGTGGAGGGCAGACAACCCAAACAGACCCACAATCTCCCCCAGTCAGACCGTACTACGCATATACAGTATACTGGTGAACCCATCGATATTGTGGGAATGCAAAGTCGCTGTCAGGTATGGCACACAGAAGGCAGAGTTGACCTTAATTTTGGTAAGAGGTTCAGGGCCCAGTCTGCTGGGACGGGATTGGCTCCGAGCGATCCGGTTGAATTGGCAGGAGGTGAACAACCTCCATGCCAGTGATCAATTGAGGAAACTCCTTAAGGACTATGGAGACCTTTTCGCATTGGAGCTGGGAAAGCTGAAAGAAATGAAGGTTGAGCTCGATATTGACCGAAATGCAATTCGAAAGTTTGTGAAAGCTCACCTGGTACCATTTTTGCTGAGAGGGAAGGTAGATCAGGAATTGGATCAGTTGCTAAAGGTTGGGATCATAGAACCTGTACAATGTTCTCGTTGGGCAGCTCTGATCGTCCCGGTTCGGACATGCGGAGACTTCAAGTTTACAGTCAATCCAGCAGCCCACTCAGACACTTACCCCATTCCACACATTGATGAGTTGTTCACAAAACTTTCTGGGGGGAAACTCTTCACAAAGCTAGACTTGAGCCATGCCTACCAGCAGATGGTTTTGTCGAAAACTTCACATGAATTTGTCACAATAAACACACGTCGGAGATTGTTCAGATACACATGCTTACAATTTGGCGTGTCAACAGCGCCATCTGTGTTCCAACTCACAATGGAAAATTTGCTGGTCAGGATTCCAGGAATCTTATCCACCTTGATGATTTGTTAGTAATGGGTAATTCCGTTAGCGACCATTTTTGCAACCTTAAGAGTGTCTTGAAGAAGTTGCAAGATGTGCGATTGTGATTACAACAACATAAATGCGTTTTTCTCGCTGCTGAAGCCACATACCTCGGCCACAAGTTAACCGTGAACGGGATACAGCCGATGGATGAGAAGGTCAGGGCGATCACCGAGGCAGCTGCACCAACATATGTAAAGCAACTGAAGACCTTCTTCGGGCTACTGAACTACCACGGCAAGTGTTTTGCCAGATATAGCATCTGCACTTGAGTCTCGACATCGTCTGCTATGGAAGGAGGTGCAGTGGCAATGGAAGAAGGATCAACAAGGAGCATTCCAAAAAGCAAAGTGCTTGCTGAAATCCACACATGCCCTGACTCATTATGATGATCGCAAGAAACTAGTGGTGTCATGTGATGCCAATCCATATGGTGTCGGAGCAGTGCTGGCGTACATAATGCCAGATGGGACAGAGAGCTTCACGCATCGGATATGCTTCACGCACGTTGAATAAGGAAGAGCGCAGATACTCACAGGTCGATAAGGAAGGCCTCGCAGTCATTTTTGGAGTTAAGAAATTTCACATCTATCTGTATGGCTGTGCCTTTCAAAGAAATACAGACCACAAGCCCTTGCTAGGGATATTTAATGAAAAGCGGGATATTCCAACAATGGCATCACCTCGAGTTCAGCATTTGGCATTAACCCTTGCAGCCTCTGATCATCATATCATATATACAAATCTGGCATGGCCAATGCTAATGCCGACGTGCTGAGCCGTCTTCCACATGCACTGACTGGGCCGGATGCTCCAATTCCAGGGAGAAGTGACTCTCTTGATGGACACGATGAAGAGTTCACCGATCACCCCTACACATGTACGGCTAATGAAAGGCAGGGACCCTGTGCTTTCACACGTTTGTGAGTACATCATCGGGGGTTGGCCAGGCACATTGCCACAGGAAGAGTTCAACCCATTCACTAGTCGTAAGCAGGAACTGATTGTTCATGTAGGTTGTGTGCTATGGGGAGCACGGATGGTACTGCTACCCCAATGCCGACGTCAGATGGTTGACATGTTGCACGAGGGCCAGCCAGGTATTGTAAGGATAAAGGCTTTCGCACGAAGCTACATGTGGTGGCCACGAATGGATAGTGACTTAGAACATAGAGTTAATGGATTTCATGAATATCAGACGTTCCAGAAATTTCCTTCCAAAGCACCACTGCATCCTTGGGAGTACCCGAGTCAATCATGGTCGTGCATACATGTGGACTATATGGGTCCAGTCGAAGGGAAGATGCTATTCATTCTGGTCGATGCATACTCAAAGTGGGTTGAAGTATACGTCACTTCGAAAATGACGAGTGAAGTCACGATTGACAAATTGCGAGAAGCTTTTGCTGCACACGGCATACCTCAAACTCTTGTGTCGGGGGCATAAATTAAAGAATGTGCCATCTTTTTGGAGGGAAAGAATTCTGGGTGTCCTGTCTTCTAACATTTATTGGTAGACATTAAAGATTCCTGCTACCTTTTGAAAGAAGGCCAATATGTGCTGGTACCCTGAAGAAATTCCAAGTTTCCTCCCTGGCAACTACTGGGAAGAGCAATCACAAACCACTCAATGTTTTCTCTGCTTGATGTCTGCTTTTGACAATGCTGTCATTCTGAAAAGAGCATGCCAATGAATAGAATTGTCAGAGACAGCAGGTTTAGCCAGTTGTTATTCCATCATAATGGATGAAACCCATCATAGATCTCAGTCCACAATATCACTCCAGCTTACAGATGAGTTTGCTAACGACTAAGCTATCCTGCTGCCGAAATGTAAAACGAAATAAGTAAAGACTGTCTTTTCAGAAACAACTTTTGAAACAAACAAAAAAAACCTTACTTTGTTGATGTATAACAGAGAAGACTTGATTATGAAACCTTGTAGCTTGGTGCAGAAATGAATATCTATCCATGTCATCGACATGAAACAACCATTGTACGAGGTACTCCAAAATCACAGGCACAGACACTCGAAACCACGAACCAATGATCGACCAGAATTGGAGATGTAATGGTTCGAGCGTCCACTCTGAGTCGAGGAGGTCGGTTGTTCGAACCCCGCCTGAGTCATACAAAAGGCTTTAAAAATGGTACGTGCTACTTCCTCACTTGATGCTCAGCATTTAGAAAGCATAAAGTCCGGAAAAATAACCAAAGGTTGGCAACCATTGTGCAAGTTTGAGGAGCCTAATGGCCTCCTCCTGCGCTAATGTTCCTTGCAAGGGAACTCATATCATATGTAGTCTTAAAATAATTCCTGAGGAAATAGATCTTTCATCATGATTCAATAAGACTGTACACAAAGGCTTTCTTCCTGATGACCAAAAAAACAATTCGTTGGCAAAGTACACGTGATGGTCCTGAAAGCAGAAATGTTTTGTATGTTTCTTAACTGCCGATGATCCTTCAGTTATAATTTTTCCACCACACCACAACTTGTAGACATATCGGTTTTATGAACTTCTGTGCGAGTATACATAAATTTAATTTTTTTTTTCACAATTCTCTTTATTCATTCTAATTCTTGCTTTTTCTTCTCTTTAATCTCTTGTACTCTCGATTCCACTCTTTCATTATCTATCTCTCTAAGGAGAAGTGAATTCTTGCAGAAATTTTTCTATGAAGCTCACTCGTCTGCACCTGGATGGGTTTGAGGGTTGTGGAGTAGCGGCTGAAACCCGAATCCTAACCCAGGTTCCTCCTAATGACTCCATCTTTGCTCTTTACTTCTTCAGGTTCCTTCTTGGTCTTCTGTTTCAATACATATATTATTAGTACTGAGGGTGTTGGGACAGCAGAGCAAAACTATCAAATTAACCTTTCTTCTCCGATTCTTTGCTTCTGCTCTGATGGGACAGGTCTGTGTCGAATGCAAGAGAATACCTTTAATGTCTGCAGGTGCATATTTTTCAGAGTCCAAATGTTTTGATTTTTTATGTCTGCTGTTGCTTTTTCAGTAAATTTTTTAATAAAGTTCAATAAGAAAAGAAAAAAACGACATATCTGTGATCACAAAGCATTTTCCAAGGGTAAACCTCCCCTTGACGGGGGAGGCTTACCCTTGATAATCGCCTGTGACTTAGCCTTGGCCCATGATCCAATGAGAGCCATATTTAAAGAATGCATCTTCCTCCTGCGATGTCTATTTTGAGATGGTTCTCAGACAACATCTTTGAAAATATAGAATGGCTCACCCAGAATCCAGACATAAGCTGAATCAAGCCACCCTTGGTCACCTTGGAAAAAAGCTTGAGAGTAACAGTCAAACCAATCAACTCCTGAACTTCCACTTAAAATAGAATGAAGAACTAATCTTGCTCCTGAAGGCCAGTGGTGGATTGCATCAGCCGGCAGACAGGTATAACAATGGATCAAATCAATAGAACATTGATTGAAGTATGCTAACCGGTGTGGTAACGCCTAAGTCATTTGCTCTACGGCGAGGATACGGCGGCCGTACACCCTCTGAATTGACAGAAACGTGCAGCGGCCGCAGAGTTTCTGCTGTGGCCTCAGGGTGGCCCTACGCCGTTTGGCTATCTTTTACAGGCCGTAGGGGTCGCCGTGGAATTATAACGCGGAGTTATAACTTTTTTCATTTCTACGTTGGCCGTAGCAATTCGACATGCCGTAGTTGTGACGTAGTTGTGTTCCACATCGACCGTATGTAGGGCGTACGGTGGACTTGCGTTATTGATGCAGCTGCCGTAGTCTCTTATCAATGAAAAATGAATTTTGCCCTAAAAACCAAATACATTTTCAAAAACCGAACACAACGAAGCGTTCATGTTTGTTTTTTTATTTTTTATGTTTTACATATTTTTTTATTATTCGGGGAGCCAGACGGCGTATTTAGAAATTGTGGAGACCGAAAACTTGGGGGTGCCGTACGGTCTTTGATTTGATGTCGCACGGTGACCTTAGGGCGTCCCTACGGCAGCCATATAATTTTGAAGGCAGACGCAAGGTAGCCTCAAGGTGCCCGCAAGGCGACCGCAGGAGGGCCCTAAGGTGAATGTGCGGCCAGACAGACAGTAACGAGTGGGTATATATACCAGTTCTTTTTTTACTGAAATAAAAATATAACAGTTCGGAATATACCAGTATATATAACTGAATATACTCTAACTATAATATATATAACTGAATATACTATAACTATAATATATATATATATATATATATAACTGAATATAACAGTTCAGAGTACCGTGGTGCCAGCAGAATCCGAATGCCCCATTGTTTGAACAAATTGGAATCTGAACAATTTTTTCGAGAAAATTTTGCCCTAAAAACCGAACACATTTTCAAAAACCGAACACATTTTCAAAAACCGAACACAATGTGGCGTTCATGTTTGTTCACGTGCGTCTCCTCCGCCTGTTCGACCCGCATCTTCACGCTTTGTTCATTCAGTTCGTCGGTGGAAGTACTCGTGAAAGCATCTCTCGTGTGTCGATCGCTACTTTACCAAGAGTTTTCACCTTGATTTGTGCTGTTTTTTTTTTTTACTCATCTTGTGTTTTAATTAATAACAAAAAAGTAATCCAATCACGTGGTGTGACGGACTGTCGGGTAAGCATTTAATTTCACAGAAAAGTCGGTTGTAACTTGGAATATCCATGACTACCTCAGCCCGATGCGTTTGATGAAAGTGATTGTGGTTCTGGGGGAATCATGTTTGATGAGCTGCCCTGGGGGCAGCGTTCTCGCAGAGTGCGCGAGCGATCGGAACCCAGGCCGGAGCATAAGCCTGTGTGGGCCTATACTCCGAGGCAAACACCTATACTCCGATCTCTACAGTAGCGCACGGTGGACGCACGGTCGACGCAGACTGCCACGGAGGCCGTACGTCAGACGCACGGCGGGCATAAGGGAACCGTGCGTCGACCCTGCGTTGCCCGCAGGTAGTCACACAGACCGCAAGGCCACCGTACGGCGACCCGAGAAATAGTGCAGCCACCGTAATTTTTTGGGGGTTGGCAACATTCATTTTTCATTGACAAGAGCCTACGGCAGCCGCACGAATAACGCAAGCCCACCGTACGCCCTACGTACGGTCGACGTGGAACACATCTACGTCACAGCTTGGCTTGTCGAATTGCTACGGCTAATGTAGAAATGAAAAAAAGTTATAACTCTGCGCTATAATTCCACGGCAACCCCTATGGCCTGTAAAAGAGCCATATGGCGTAGGGCCACCCTGAGGCCACCTCAGAAACTCTGCGGCCGCCACACGTTTCTGTCAATTCAGGGGGGTACGGCCGCCGTATCCTAGCCGTAGAGCAAATGTGACTTCGGCCTTAACGTCCATCTGAGGGATGGAATCACCCTACCTGTGAAACACATGGATGACAGTTTGTAGCTGGGCTGAGATTCAAACCTCGGCTAGACAAATTAGAGGCAAGTATGTGTATCTCAAGGCCATCCTGCCACATCTAAGTGTCCCTAATGGGACACAATCCCCTCTTACCCCCTTGAGTGGAACCATTCATTCAAACAGCAATGTTATCACATTCCTAGCCACCTGTCATCATGCTCCCAGCCTTTTGTTATGACAAAGGAGATAATTGGAGATGCAACAATTTCCCCATGTTGGCATTCTTTTGAGATTTAAACATTGTTGCCACTTTGGGCAGGTGACTCGCGTCAAGTTTAGGGAATGAAAAAGTGTTCAATCACATTTCAGCGTAGCTGTTATCCAAAGGAGTGAATGTCCTGTGAAGCAATGTGACTATGAAATATGAAAGCTGGGATATGCAAACAAACAAATTATGTACAAGAATAAGAATTATTTGATAGCATTAAAATCCAGCCACTATGACGATGAACCACATGACCCTTGGGAAGTGGCCTGCAATGGCTCAATATGTGTATATATTGTTATGCATTGACATTCATTGTTATCCCATTGGAAAGTAGAAACGGTAAGCTCTGGTCTGTATAGTTACGCCACTCAGTAATGAATACTTTGCAATGTGAACAAGGCAATTGTATCTCATCTATGTCTATCTATGTTTGTATGTGATGTCATTCATTGTGGTATCTCACACAAGCATCAAATGGACTATTCATTGCGATGTAATGAATGCCACGAACAAGATGCTTTTTATCAGGCTGAGAAAGGACCGATAATGGTGTGCAACAATACCACAAAACAGGTACTTACAACTTACCCATTGAAAAGTATGTTGTGCTGTGGACACATGCCCAGGCCTTTCCGAACTTTGTTCGTTTCAGTTCGGATATCTCGACCTTGCACATATGCTGTGCCAGACGTAGGAGGAAACAGGCCTGTTAGGATTGACCTAGTGGCAAGATGGGAAGGACAGCGATATCAATCTCTTGATGTTTTCTTTTAATAATTTAGTTTAATTTTTCATCAATGTTGTGTGAAGCCTGACAGTGTGATGTGGTTCCAATTTTACCATTCTTAAAAGTCAAGATCGAGTGATATATGTTTTCTCAATGAATTTGAAAAATAACAATGTTTGAGGGAATTTGTCTTTCAAGTGTTGGGACTTAAAACTCACAATAAAAGTGATTAGTCCTTTAATGTACTATATCCAAGCAAACATTGAGGCAACCAGATAACAAAGAAGGTGGAGGAGTGAATAATTTTGAAATTTCTTGTCAACAAATCCATCAAGCCTGTTGAAATTTAGAAAGGATTGGCTGGACATGATTTTCTGTAAAGGACGTCTTTGTCAAAGAGCACTTCCGAGACAATAATCTTCAACAAAAAAAGATCTAAACAATGATGCAATGATGTCCTGCAAAAATAGCTATGCACACATCATAAACAATTCCACACTGAATGCACACATAAAAGCTTCCATACCGATGGGACAGGTGTGTTTCCAATGCTGGAGAACACCTTCTTTAGGCCTAAGTCACATTTGGCACGGCGGCCGTAGGGTCTACAAAATCTACAGCCACTAGCAATTATAGGGCGGCCGCAGTATTTCCACGGTCACACAATGTAGCAGTCACATATGTTATTTTTCGGGTAGCCACATGGCATATTTAGAAATTGTGGAGACCGAAAAAGTGGGTGTGCCGTACGGTCTTTAATTTGATGTCGCACGGTGACCTTAGGGCATCCCTGCGGTGGCCATAGAATTTTCAAGGCAGACGCAAGGTAGTCTCAAGGTGCCCGCAAGGCGACCGCAGGGGGGCCCTATGGTGAACGTGCGGACAGACGGACGGTAACGAGTGGGTATATATACCAGTTCTTTTTTTACTGAAATAAAAATATAACAGTTCGGAATATACCAGTATATATAACTGAATATACTATAACTATAATATATCTAACTGAATATACCAGTTCGGAGTACCGTGGTGCCCCCAGAATCCGAACGCCCCATTGTTTGAAAAAATTGGAATCCGAACAATTTTTTAGAGAAAATTTTGCCCTAAAAACCGAACGCATTTTCAAAAACCGAACACAACGTGGCGTTCATGTTTGTTCACGTGCGTCTCCCCCGCCTGTTCGACCCGCATCTTCGCGCTTTGTTCATTCAGTTCGTTGGTGGAAGTATTCGTGAAAGCATCTCTCGTGTGTCGATTGCTACTTTACCTCATGTTTTCACCTTGATTTGTGCTGTTTTTTTTTTTAATTATCTTGTGTTTTAATTAATAACATAAAAGCAATACGATCACATGGTGTGACGGACTGTCGGGCAAGGATTTAATTTCACAGAAAAACCGGTTGTAATTTGGAATATCCATGATTACGTCAGCCCGATGAGTTTGATGAAAGTGATTGTGGTTATGGGGGCATTATGTTTGATGAGCTGCCCTGGAGGCAGCGCTCTCGCAGAGTGCGCAAGCGATCTTAACCCAGGCCGGAGCACGAGCCTGTGTGGACCTTTGGATGTGGTGATTGTAACAGTTTACATACAACACACCGCCACCGAAGGTCATTTACTCATCTTATTTTACCTTAAACATGGGTAATTTCAGTTGAAAGTGTCTTGAAAGTGGGTTTTCTTGGGGTCCAGGAACGGAATAATTCACTTCCATTATTTCCTATTGGGAAAATAGTTTTGGAATCCGAACTTTTTGCAATCCGAACAGCCTCCTGGGACGAATTAAATTGGGATTCTAGGGGCACCACTGTAGAGGCAAACACCTATACTCCGATCTCTAGCGGTAGCGCACGGTGGACGCACGGTCGACGCAGACTGCCACGGAGGCCGTGCGTAGAACGCACGGCGGGCGTAAGGGAACCGTGCATCGACCCTGTGTTGCCCGCAGGTAGTCACACAGACCGCAAGGCCACCGTACGTTGAACCCAGGGACGCCTTAGGACTACACTACGGCGACTGTGGAAATAGTGCGGCCACCGTAATTTTTTGGGGGTTGGTAAAATTCATTTTTCATTGATAAGAGCCTACAGCAGCCGCACGAATAATGCAAGCCCACCGCATGCCCTACATACGGTCGATGTGGAACACATCTACGTCACAGCTTGGCTTGTCAAATTGCTACGGCCAATGTAGAAATGAAATGAAAAAAGTTATAACTCCGCGCTATAATTCCACGGCGACCCCTACGGCCTGTAAAAGATAGCCATACAGCGTAGGACCACCCTGAGGCTACCTCAGAAACTCGGCGGCCGCCGCACGTTTCTGTCAATTCAGGGGGGGTATGGCCGCCGTATCCTAGCCGTAGAGCAAATGTGACTTAGGCCTAAGAGTCATGCAAGTAAGGTTTTTGTGATATACGTATGGTGTTCAAAAGTTCTACAAAAGAGGAGGATCGAGGGGAATGGAGAATGCTGATCCGAGTGACCGACCTCTAACTGTTGGGATCAAGGCACAGAGAAGACTGTTTTCAATTAAATAGTCTTAAAGACTAAGCAGGCTATTTAGCATTTATTGTTTGGTGGTATTTTTATAGCTATTTGAATAAGTAATGAAATGATTGTATGGTTATGTAGTTACAAAGGATATACTGAATGATTAGGTTATCCAAGGGGGGGTCAAAAATGTCAAGTGGTCCAGAATTGTCAATTCTATCCTATTGCTCTGGCCAGAACCGCACTGGGTACCATTCAATATTTATGATATCAATTGCTAACTCCCTACCCCTTTTCCATACTGAAATGTGTAGATCTTGGTGAATTAAAAGTGTTACCAAAGCTAAAGAATCAATAACAGAGAAAGCAAGTTTCCACTGAAAATGAGGTTATTGCAGTGAAAGAATCCTTTCAAAAGCAAGACAAAGTTATTGTGAACCTGAATTAAAGTTTCGAAACATCAATCAACCCAAAACCTTTGCATACTCCAAGCAACCATCACTCTTCAAGATAATAACGTTGTATCAGAACTATTCAATGCTATATAAGAACACAAACTTACCGAACAATCACAAAAAGTTAGCTTCTACATGAGGGCCGTTCAAAAAGTTTTATGAATGAGATATTCACGAAAATGCAAGACAGGTCAACGTTTTTATTTTTGTTTTTTCAATTCATAATCAGATATAAATTGTTAAGAAAATATCTATTGTCGCACACTTCCTTTTTGAGATGTTGAGTTTGGGTTTGATTCTTGACCCAATGATAAACTGTCTGTGATGCTTTCCAGACAGGTCGTTGTCACAAAATGTGTCCTCACTCAGATGGACATTAAGCAGGGTGTCCTAACTACTAGCCTTAGCTAGAGGACATTAAATATCATATAAGGTATCATTTGCAAAAAGTAGGCGAGATATTTCCAGCACCCAAGCTAAGTTCCAAATTTCTGCCCAAATCCACTCCACTCGAACTGCAGGTCTGGCGAGCCGCTTTGTGAAAAGTCAGAAGAAAACTTGGGAAAAAATATTTTTATTTTCTGTATTAACCTCCTTATATGTTTTTTTGTGCATTTTCGATTTTGGTGAGAATTGCTTTGAAGAACCTTTTGAACACCCCAGGGGTATGTATGGTGGTTTAAACAATTATGACATGGATTACAAACAGTTTAAAGTACTTTTGTATAACCATTTACCAATTGGATACATTTTGATGCTCTGTTTCATGACCATGAATTCAAACAAAGTAAGGAGATTGCATTTGTCATGCCGTTCCTACATCGTTGTGGTTTTCCCAGCACCGTTGTGTCCCAGAAAAGAGGTGATTTGGCCTTGATAGAAGTTAAGAGTCAGCCCATTGACTGCCAGTTTATGCCCTTCATTGTAAACCTTGACAAGGTCACAAATGGCCACTCCGATCGGCAGATGAGTTGGTTCGTCCTCCAGCAAGGCTGTTGGATAGAGTGCTGTTAGGTCTCCTGCATGGTATCATCAATATCATTTTGCTCCTGAACATAAATTAAATGATCATAATATTCTATTTTCAGATAAATACTTCAGGATACACAATTGCATTGTTGTTTTCATGTCTCCTCCAAATATTTATCATCATCCAAAGTGTGAATCAATCGCATCGATGATAATTCCATTTTGCCAATCGTAGACCACTCTCTGATGTTGTCTCTAAAACCCTATTATTCAGGGCATTCAAATGACGTAAATACTTGTGCTCAGCATTGTTCTCAACATTTAAATACTATCATTATAATGATGGTTTGTTGGAGTTATTTTACATGACGAGCAGGCTGCCCGTGTCCGCACTGGATTCTCAACAGGGTAGGAATGTAAGTGGCAAAAATGCAAATGGTGTCTTCTGTCATCAAGCCGGAAATCTGCGGGCAACAATTCATACTCATTGCCATATCTGATGCGATTTAATGGCTCTAATTTCAGGGAGGTGCTCCATTTGAAACTGTTTGTTCGACATATGTACCTTGTTGATGTCTCGGATCCATAATAAATATTTGTATTGGTGTCAAAGTCAGTGACTAGTAATTGTAAATGAACAATATGATGCACAAAAGGTGACCATTGAGTGAGAAACTAAACACCATGAGTTGTAAAAAGTAGAATAAAGCAACAATAAAAATTATAGATTATCTTTTCATATGATCAAGGCTCATGGAAGAGAAAAGTGATGGAGGGTAAAAAATGACAGCGGCACAGTGTGGCACGAAGTAAACACAACAAGCAAAGGAATGAACGAACAAGAAGAGTGAGAGAAGAGGGGAAAGGGGACATAATAACATGCAAGTAAGAGGGCTGGGAATAATGGGTGAACAAAAGACTATGGGTAAGGATATGGAATGACATGAGATGGCAGTGCACCGCCAACATGAAGTCATGGAAACAAGAATTGAATAGAACAGTCTCTGAAAATATGGTTGCAGAGATGGGAGAAGCGAAAAACAAAAATGTAGAGGTGTGCAGTCAGTTTGGATTTCGGAAGTTTAACCAGGAGTGTTAAACCATTGGAAGAATTTGTCGGGTGGGGTTGATAAAACAACTCTTCCGCAAATGACGTCATCACCGATGTGCTGAGGATGGGGAACATCGATTTGGCCGAGGTGTGCATGTCATGTGCGACATATCGATCATAGTGAAATGTCATGAGTTGCATGGTGCAGAGGAGGAGAGGAGGAGGAAAAAGAAGAAGAAGAAGAAGAAGAAGAAGAAGAAGAAGAAGAAGAAGAAGAAGAAGAAGAAGAAGAATAAGGAGGTGGGGGAAGATAGAATGAGAAGACAAAGAAAGAGAGCAAAGGGAGAGAGAGAGAGAGAGAGAGAGAGAGAGAGAGAGAGAGAGAGAGAGAGAGTAGGGGGTGGAGGGGGAGACGGAAAGGGAGTGGGGAAAGCGAAGTGCAGTGGATGGGGGAGGGGAGAAGGGGAACGACAGAGGAGAGAAGAGGAAGTGGAAAATTGAGGAATGAGGAAGGAAATGGACTAAAAAAGTAAAAGAAGAGAAAGGTGAAGGATGAGCCTGAATAGGCATGGTGACTAGCAGAAAGAAAATTTTTCATTCCAGCTGTTTGCAACTGATGTTCCAAGTTTGTGGATGAAATACTCAGCACAGGCCCTTAAAAAGTTGATTCAAGATTTCAACTTGAGAAAACATGGGTGTGCAAATGAGTAAGTTCACCTGGACCAATGTGGCTGACACCTGGCTGAGTAGAGTTGATTATTAATTTTTGTCACCAAATTTTGCCACCTCGAACCTGGTACTTCAGGCGGTGGCCTTTTCTGATAACTGTAATTTGTCTTTGGATGTAGCAATAGATGGGGTGCACACACAGTGCTTTGGACTCTCGAAGCTCAACTGTCACTTTTTGCAGGATGGCAGTTTATTGCGGTCCTACGATTGGAAGTATAGGATTTGGAAATATAGGGTTTGGAAAATGGTTCACTTCCTCTTCCCTTCCTCAGTCGCCTGGTGGGAAGAGGTGAAACGTAATTGCGGTGTTTTTCTGTACAGCCGGGCAAATGAGGGCCATGGAGTTAAATGAGTGTTTGAGGCGCATGCAAGCTTACCTCCAATGCTTGCAAAAGATACTCATTGGAATGACTGATGTGTCTGAATAGATCCACTGTGTTAATGACAGGATATTTGGCCTCCTCACAACCAAGGCTAAGACTGTCATCTTTCAGAGCAGGGTGCAGGTGTTGGCGGAGTATGAAAAGTGTACCTTATGTTTTTTTTCCCAAAGATGTGTCAGGCAAAAAGGCCTTTTGCCTCAGGTAAAGGTGGAGGGAGGCCTCGTTTCTGACCTTGGCCAGATTACTGAAACTATGGAGGACTATTACTCCAGGCTCATTGGAAATATTCCGGTGGATCCCTCTCAGATGGCCAGTTTCCTCGGCCATGTGAATAACTGATTGAGCCCCGAACAGCGGGAGCATTTAGAGAAACCGGTGAGCCTGGAGAAATTGTCATCCACTGTTCAGGTTCTGCCCACAAATAAAACTCCGGCTGACGATGGCTTCTTCATGAAGTTTTATCGCTGTCATTGGAGAAGATTATCTGTAGGTAGTGAGGAAGATAGTGGCCTCTCCCAGACTTTCGGATTCCATGTGCCATTGTGTGGTGACCATCATACACAAAAAGGGTGACCAGAAGGACTTGTCCAACTGGTGCCCAATCATTGTGCTTAATGTTGGCTCCAAAATACGAACCAAGGTGTTGGCTAGGTAGCTGCATGGTGTTTCAGGAAAAATTTTGCAAGTTTACCAGATTGTGCTGTTCTGTATCACAAAATGTCAGACAGCCTAAGCATGGTTCAAGATGCGATCCAGTTTGCGGAGGAAAGAGGCTTCCCACTGAGCAACCTTAGTTTGGACAGGGAGAAAGTTTGTAACAAGGTGTCTCAAGTATATGATGGCTGTTTTGGACCATTTTGACTCCAGGCCAAACTTGTTGCTTTGGGTTGGCCTCATGTGTGGGGACATTGAAGCTGGTGTTTTGGTCAATGGACACCTGCCGAGAGCTTTCCCAGTCACTTCTGGAGTTAGGCAGGGCTGCCCGATGTCAACTGTCCTATTTTGTCCTTTGTACAGAACCCTTTGTCTATGCACCGTCCTTCCCTGGGATCTGGGTACCTGGAACCCATGGGGAGGACCTAAAGGTGAGCCTGTACATGGATGATGAGTCAGTGTCTGTCACCAATGCTGTTTCTATGTACAGGCTGGTGGGTCATTTTGAGTGATTTGGGTTTGCCTCCTCTTCAAAGGTTAACCTGTGGAAGAGTGAGGTCAAAGCAAAGGGATGCTTTGAAGCTCCTAGAGGTGTGTTTTGACCCCAGTGGCATAATCGTTGTGAACTGTCTGAACATCAGCAGGGATATCGAGCTGAAAATCGCTTCTTGGCATCTTCGTCGCCTTACCATGGACAGGGGTAATTTCATGATCAAGAATATTTTGGTTGGTAAATTATTGTATTTGGCTCGGGTTTCCCCAGTTCCTCCTGCAGTGGGACAACCTTTGGAGAAGCTGTTTTTCATCTTCTTCTGTCATACCCCAGCAGAGCGTTGGAGTGCAGGTGTAGTTAAAATTAGTCGGTACTTGGGTGGGAAGGGTGTCCACAGTCCTGTGTTTGTATTATCTCCATGTTTGCATTTACTCTTATTTCGTTAATTGTGTTGGAAAACCCAGGTCAACAACAAAAACAACAAAAAATTTTAACAACAAAAACGATCTTATAATGCTTCATCTTCCTCTCTCACACATGTGGTACTCTTTACTGTTTCACAATGCACTACTCTTCTGCTATTTTACCAGACTGCTCTCATTTCGACCTCTCCTTCATTCCTTGCCTAAAAAATCCAACTATTACAGCGCTTCTTCTCTCCATGCTCTGAATTCGCCTTCATTGCATCCATCAAGAATTGTGTTAAATCGCATCTCTGACCTAAAACTTTTTAAAACCACAGTTTTCCATGGATGCTCGCTTTCCATCAACCATTCTTTTTTTCCAACTTCAGTGCCAACTCACCCCCTCACCCCCTCACTCTCACTCTCACTCTCAAAGCAACCATCCCACTCTTCTCCCTCCAAGCCTCCCCCCCACCTCTCTCAAAAAGGCCCCCCTCACCGTTCTCGCACCTTTCATCCCCCTCAGTCGTCCTTCTCAAAGTTGCCCCCCCTCTCATCCACCAACCTGCCTCCCTCCACTGCCCGCACACCACCATCTCTTCACTCCACCACCTCAAATGCTCAACTGCCTTCTTCCTTGTCTCTTGTCCCCCCTCTCCCCCAGCACCACAGAGCCTTTTCTCCTCCTCATTCGGCCCCCTCCCCTCCCTGGTCTGCAATACCCCACACTCCTTCTGCAACCCTCCTTACCTGCCCCCTCGTCCCTTGTCCTACCCTCCCCTCCCCCTCCACCTCCTGCACCCAAAGCCTCCTCCCCTTCCTCTTCATTAAAAGTGTGGACCTCAAATATCCGGGGCCTTCGCTCAAACCTTTCAGATCTTTCCATACAGGTTGCCACTGACAAACCAGACATTATCTGCCTAACAGAAACTTTCCTCTCCCAAGACGTGTCTGACTCCCAAGTATCTCTCCCTGGTTACTCCCTCTTACGGTATGACAGACCTGAGCCTCGTCCTGGTGGAGGTGTTGCTCTCTTCATCAAAGACTCTATTCCTCACTCTCCATGCACTGCTCTCACTCCCCCACACCCCCAGGAATACCTCTGGCTTCGGCTTCCCCTCCACTCCCACCTCATGTTTATATGTGTACTGTACCGTCCACCGAACAGTGATGACTCCATCTACACCTCACTATCCGAAAACATGGACCATCTTCTATCTTCTCATCCAAACTCTCTCTTCCTCTTATGTGGTGACTTCAATTGTCATCCTGCCAGTTGGCTTGGTGTGGGTACCTCTCTCACCTGCCATGGCACCTCAGCAAAAGCTTTCTGCGACTCATTGGGACTGACTCAATCGGTCAACTTCCCGACCCGGATCTCAACCAATGGTACTCCATCTCTTCTGGATCTGATTTTGACAAATTTCCCTGACAATATCTGCTGCTCTTCCTTTGCTCCAATTGGTTCTTCTGACCACGTCCTTGTTAAAGTGGACATCTCTCTGGCTGTTATCAGAGAACCACCTCACCGCCGTCGAGTCTGGCATTTCACTCAAGCCGACTGGCAGGGTCTCCGAGCAGCCATCAAACTTACAGACTGGTCTCCTATCACTACTTTCTCAAACATCAACTCATCCTGGGAATTCTTTCAAAGAAACTTGCTCTCCCTCATGCACAGATTTATCCCCTCTTGTGTTCAGTTGTCTTACCCTTCCTCCCGCCCTTGGTTTACTGAAGCTTGTGGCGAGGCAGTTGTCGTGAAACAACTTGCCTTTGCCTCATGGAAAGCAAACCCAACTGAGGGCAATCTCAGTTCTTTCCACAAAGCTCGGAACAAGTGTGTATCTCCCCTCAGGAGAGCCAGAAAACAACATCTTTCTCATCTCAAGTCTGAACTCTCAAACCTCTCTCCCTCCTCAAAATCCTGGTGGCGTTTAATCAAATCTGTTTCTGGTGTATGTTCCCCCTCCATCCCCCCCTTACCTCAAATGGCCGCACTGCTGATTCCACACGTGATAAAGCTGAATGTCTAAACTCGGTGTTTGCAGCTAAATCTTGTGTCCTAAACCCATCACTATCTCTACCCACTTTACCCAGTCGCACCCAACTGTCCCTGGACTCTGTATCCTTTTCTCCTGACAAGGTGGAGAGCTTGCTTTCAAACCTCGAGTCAGACTCTGCAACCGGTCCAGACGGCATCAGCCCACGTGTCCTCAAAGCCTGCTCTTCTGCTCTTGCTCACCCTCTCTCTGTTCTATTCACCCTCTCATTTGCCCAAGGTCATCTGCCATCTGCTTGGAAATCTGCTAACATCACTGCCCTGCATAAAAAAGGTGCAAAAACAGATCCCTGTAACTACAGACCAATCAGCCTTCTCCCAATCATCAGCAAGGTGATGAAATCCATCATCGCTTCAGACATGAAATCCTTCCTCTTCTCCAATGGCTTGATTTCCAATCATCAATTTGGTTTCAGACCAGGTCACTCTACCCTGGATATGCTGCTTCTGCTCTCCCATCAATGGATGGAGGTCCTCAATGCCAGACAGGAAATCCGAGCCGTATCGCTGGACATATCACGTGCTTTTGACACAGTCTGGCACCCTGCCCTACTCACCAAACTCTCTTCCCATGGTATTCAAGGCCATCTCCACTCATGGCTCGCAGACTTCCTCTCCTGTCGCAGTCAACGTGTGGCCCTAAATGGAGTTCTTTCATCCCCTCTTCCTGTGCAGGCTGGAGTTCCTCAAGGTAGCGTTCTGGGCCCTGTTCTTTTTCTGATTTTCATCAATGATCTCTCGGAGTCTCTGGAAAATCCTCTATTTCTCTTTGCCGACGACTCCACCCTCTGCCGTACCATCTGTCATCCCTCAGACCGGCAAGCAGCAGCTTCTTCGCTCACTGCAGATCTGGATAAAATCACAAACTGGTCCAACACGTGGAACATGTCTTTCAATCCAGACAAATCTCACACTCTCACTATGTCTCTTCAAAAGGACCGTTTACAAAACCCCGCCATCCACTTTCTCAACAATCCTCTGGAAGAAGTCTTTTCTTTCAAGCTTCTAGGTCTCACTATCTGCCATGACCTTTCCTGGGAAAGTCACATTTCCAACCTCGCCTCAAAAGCCAGTCGCCGACTGGGAATCCTCCGTTGTGCTAAGTCCTTCCTCGGCCCTCTTGAGCTCCTGACCACTTACAAAGCTTTTGTCCATAGCCTGATGGAGTACTGCTCTCCCCTCTGGGCTGGTGCTCCTGCCTCCCACCTTTCTCGGCTTCACGCTGTCGAAACCAGGGCATTTAAGATCATCGGCATCTCCCGCAATGAAGCGGAGTCTTTGGGCCTCTCACTCAATCACCGCAGGTTGGTCGGTGGTCTTTCTGTCTTCTACCAACTCCTCTCCAGCCTTGGCCCCCCTGCTCTCTCTGCGATTTGTCCCCACCACATTTCCACAGGGTGCTCAAGGTCCGCCAACAACCCCCTTCTGGTAAAACTACCAAAATCACGAATCACTGCTCATCTTCACTCTTTCATTCCTCTTTTTTCCCGCCTTTGGAATAAACTTCCTCACTCTATTCTTTCCCATTCTTCCCTCCAGGCTTTCAAAACAGCTGTTCACCACCACCTCTTATCTTCCCCCATCCAAATCCTCGATCTTTTCTACCCCCGATAATCCACCCAAGCCCACTTCCTTCATTTCTCCTGCTTTCCTTCCTGAAAGTCCCTGAAATGTCCATCTTCTCTTCGCCATGTTCCCCGTCCCATCCCCATCCCTCTCCCTTCCACAGTTCACCTAATGTATCTGTTCCCCACTGTTTTGTCCCTTCCACTCCCGCCCCTCTTGTCTCATGCCTCCTTGCTGTGAGTTGTGTGTTAGCTCTCATACGAGCCTCGACCAAGGTATACAAAAAAAAAAAAAAAAGGTCAAGTATTGGCATGGAATTTTTTTTTTTTTTGTTCTTTTCCTTTGGGCCACTCATTAGACGGCTGGAAGAACGGCACTTCACACTGTCTCGGCCCTTCTCAGAGTCATGCCCATGGAATGTTGGGCTGTTTGAGGTGTTCACCCAGTCATGGGGCCTGCTGACCTGCCATCTGAATGGATGCCAGTTGTCACAGGTCCGAGACCACCTGCAGCCGAGAGAAGTGCCGTGAGGTGCACATCCTTCATGAGCACCCTCTCGCAGCGCATACCACAGAAAATGTTTGGGGGAATGTTTTGGCTCCTTGTCTCATCAACGACCAGAAGGACATCGTGTTGCAGGCTGCCCATGAGTGTCTTCTGGTCCAGGTGTTTCTTTACCAGAGGAACCTGAAATCTTCGATTCAGTGTCCTCGACCTTCATATATAAGCGACAAAATTGTCTGACATGTCCTTTGGGATTGTCTCGTTGCCAGGTGTCTGCTCGCACTCATGGCTGGCCTCCTTGAACTCCAGATGCCTTGGCTGGTGATGAAGAGATGAGACTGTTTTCATGTTCTGTGGGCTCTGTCCATGCCCAGTGCCCTGCCTTAAATGGAGGTGAGCCTGGAGGATAGTCAATATCATCAAGACTGTCCTGTGGTGAGCACGAGCCAGAGGAATGTACTGGAAATATATAATGGATCCTGGGCAGATCTGAGGCATAGCTCTATCCTGCCAATGGAGGAACAAGCTCGGCGACAGCCTGTGGGTGGTGAGGCGAGGTTCTGGCAATAATGATGGGTCAGGTATGCTGTAAAGCCCTCTCAGAAGTGGTAAAGTTGGCCAAAAGGAAATGGGGGGGGGGGGTCCCACTTGTGGGAATTTCTCAGAAAGATGTGCGTGGCTGTCAAGTGCAGCTGCAGTTCCCAACATTGCTTTCTGCCTGGACCAGGATAGATCTGGGTTGTTCTGACAAGCATGCTTGTGGGACCTGTCTGGCCATAATCTTGGGTGGGGAAGCCTTGGTGGAAGCCTGAGGAACCAGCGGCTTCCTGGTGGTGTCATACTCCTGGACAAGCCCCTTCAAGGTGTTCTGAGCAGTTGAGTTTCCTTTTGTTTGATCTTCATTTTGCTTTGGTTTGATTTATCTATTCTATCCATGTTATCTCCAGAGGTGAACTGGATATTCAACATGTATGTTTTTGTCTGCGGTCAGCAGCCGGTTGTTGATTCTGATATTTCAATGGAAAAAAATGACCCTTTGACATGTTTAGGGTATCTCTTTCTTGTTTGTTTTGGTGTGGTTGCAAAGTAGGGGGTGTTGGGACAATGGTTAGGTTTTTCCCTTCCCTTTGTTTAATAAGAGTTGAGTGTTCTGTGCCATGGGGTGGTGGTCGAGTCTTTTTTGAGTTGTTTTTTTCAATCTAATGCCTGTTGGCTTTTTGTTTTTGGAATATTTTTGATTGGTTGGTTATCCTTAATGTTATTTGCTTTTGTTCTTGTTATTGTTATTGATTTTATTACTAGTACGTGCCCGTAAATAAAAAAAAAAAAATTCAAACCGCGAGCAACAAACAACAACCACACAGGCCGTTTCTTTGCTCTCGCGTGCCCGTACGTGCATGGCCCGGAAGTTCGCATATTATTCACAGTTACGATTATTCGCAATTTAGTTTTGATACCCAATTATCGCTGGACTTGGTATTCCAACGCTGGCGGTGTGGCAAAGGAGATTGACCATGTCCTCATTGACGGTCGTTGGAGGATGATCCAGAACTGCAGGGTCTACCGGAGTGCTCAGTTCCTCAATACTGACCACAGGCTTGTTGTAGCAACTCTAAAGCTGCACCTTAAATCCTGGAGAATGGTACCATCCCAGCCTAGGCTGGATGTTGCCAAGCTCAGGGATGAGAGAGTAGCTGAGGAGTTTGCGAACAGGCTGAGTGGACACTTGGGGGGTCTGGGTGCTTTGGGGGGTCCTGAAGAGTTGTGGAGCACCTTCAAGACCACCGTCCTTGATGTTGCCGGTGGATGCCTTGGAGTTCACCGCAGGGCAAAGAAGAATTTTGTCTCTCAAGGGACACTGGATACCATTGACCAGAGTCGCAGGGCCAGGCTGAATGGCAGAGCTGAGCTGTTCAGGGAGCTGAGGCGTAAAACTGTACGTGCACTGAGGGTGGACAAGGAGGCCTATGTGCGAGGAATCTGTGAGGGGGTAGAGCATCACCTGTGGACAGGTGATTCTCGTCCCGCTTACAGGGGAATTCGCGCATTACGTTCATCCAAGCCCATCCCTCGGAGCACTGCAGTTCGAGCAGAGAGTGGTAGGCTCTTGACAGAGGAGTCTGAAGTGAAGGCCCGCTGGGCCGGTTACTTTGAGCGGTTGTACCAGGCTGATCCCCCAGCTGTCGAGTTGGACGTCAAGGGTGTTACAATCCCTGTTGCTGACCCTCGAATCAACTGTGGTCCACCATCGCTTGTGGAAACACGGGCTGCGGTGAACCAGTTGAAACGGGGCAAAGCTCCAGGGATCTGTGGCATCCATGCTGAACTTCTCAAGGCTGGTGGAAATGCTGCACTCGCGTCGTTGCATGCAGTTTTGTGCTCTGCCTGGAACACAGGCATCATCCCAACTGACTGGAAGAGGGGCCTTGTTGTCCCTCTCTGGAAAGGGAAGGGTGATCGCCAAGACTGCAACAACTACCGAGGGGTGACGCTGCTCTCAGTGCCGGGCAAGGTCTTTGCTCGGATAATTCTTGATAGGGTTCGCCACCATCTGCTTGAGCACCAGCGTCCAGAGCAGTCAGGCTTTACACCAAAGAGGTCAACGATTGACCGTATCCTTGCTCTTCGTGTCCTCACTGAACGCAGACGAGAGTTTCGGCAGGGGCTGCTTGCAGCCTATGTTGATCTCTGCAAAGTGTTCGATTCAGTGAATCGGGATGTCCTCTGGAGGATTCTTGGTCTTCGTGGGGTGCCACCGAAACTGATCGATCTGATGTCTGAACTCTACTCTGGTACTGAGAGTGCTGTGAAGTGTGGTGGTACCGCCTCTGACTTATTTCCAGTTGTTACTGGAGTTCGTCAGGGATGTGTACTTGCCCCCACACTTTTCAGCACTTGTATGGACTGGATTTTTGGGAGGATGTCGGAGAGATCAAGTTGCGGTGCATCGTTTGGCAATGTCAAGATCTCGGACCTTGATTTTGCAGATGATGCAGTCATCTTTGCGGAGACTTTAGACATCCTCTTGGGGGCCCTCGAGGTCCTGAATGAGGAGTCGGAGCCGTTGGGATTACGGATTTCTTGGGTCAAAACAAAGATCCAGGCTTTCGGTGACATCTTGGATGCTGCTGTCCTGTCTGTGTCTGTTTGTGGTGAGGATGTTGAGGTCGTGGATAGATTCACTTACCTTGGCAGTGATATTCATGTCTCCGCAGGTTGTGAGCCGGAGGTCAATAGACGTCTGGGTCGGGCCTGGGGAGTCATGGATTCACTGGATCATGGGGTGTGGCGCTGCCGGTACCTGTGCGGGAGGACGAAAGTCCGAGTCTTCAGGTCCTTGGTACTTCCAGTCTTGCTCTATGGGTGCGAGACTTGGACTTTGACCAAGGATCTGAGACGGAGACTTAATTCCTTTGGTACCAGGTCTCTTCGGAGAATCCTTGGCTATCGCTGGTCGGATTTTGTGTCCAACGAGCGGTTGCTGAGAGAGACTCGGATGAGATTTGTTACCTGCATAGTCCGTGAGCGTCAGCTGCGGCTGTATGGACATGTGGCTCGTTTTCCTGACGCTGATCCTGCTCACCAGATTCTCTCAGCGAGGGAGTCTCATGAGTGGAGGAGGCCAGTGGGCCGACCACGTGCCTCATGGTTGCAGCAGGTTGACCATCATCTCAAGGAGATGGGGATGGGCCTGGCATCTGCCTGGGGGATGGCCAGACGGAGGCCCCTGGAGTACCGGCGGAAAGTGGACGCAGCGACGCGCTGTTCTGGCACATGCTCCCATACCTGACCTGACCTGACCCAATTATTCAATTAGTGCCAATGTATTTTACCTTTTCGCAATGTCGTGGCAAGGAAAAACCAAAAGAGAAGAGAAGAGAGAGAAAAAAAAATTTACTTCCTGGTTCGGAGCATACCAGCACTCTGATGTTACCGCAATGTATGCACCGTCTAATATGAAAACGATCATAACTTGGGGCATTGTGTTTATCTATTGATTTTATTATCGTTACTCTGTTCTCATTGATTTGGTTATTGTTTATTACCCTCACCAGAGGAGAGGGTATGGTATTTGGGTCTGTTCGTCTGTTTGTTAGTGCTAACGTATGGCATAAATGACACTTTGTGGTAGCCAGCAGTACACGTTATCTTTTTTGAACCAAGTATCTCTATAAAGTATGTACAATTACAATGCGAGTACAAGTGTAAATTATGTACAGTACAATTACAATGCGAGTACGTCTATAAAATACGTCAACCATAAAAACACACAAACAAGTCCGGATGAGGGTATGCAATCTTTGATTGCTCGTTCTCGTTAGCCCATACCCCACGCAGCGGGAGACGGGGTTTCACAATCACTTCTGTTTCTCTGTGTGTGTCTGTGTGTCTGTCCGGGCCATAACTTTTTTTGTTATGACAAATTAAGTTTGATTTGACATAAGAGAAATTAAGAATTAGGTCAAAAGGTCAAAGGCACCTTTTAGCATACGGAAAAAGTCCGATTTCAAAGTGGACAGGCTTTGCATTTTCAGATGCTTTCTAGTTAGTTGATTATTTGATTTGATTTCTTGTTTCTGGTTTGTGGATTTGGTTAGACTATTCTTTTGATTTCTTGTTTCTTGGTTTATGAATATAAATTTTGTTTTCTTTTTTTTTAATCTTTTTTTAAATAAAAAGGGCTTCAGCCATCAAACTCGGATGAGGTTCAAACTGCTGACCTCCCAGAGTCAAAGTGGACGATCTAACCATAATGCTACCGGGGCAGGTAAATTAAGGCAGGAGTCTTCATTTCACATCTAGGAATGTCAGAAGAAAGATGTACGATATGTTGCATGAAACAGTTTTTTTTCCTCTTGTGGAGATATCATTTCAAGATGAAATTAATTGATAGGCCAAAAGCCTCAATGACGAGTCATGTTCAAACGATTGCCGAGTCAGTGATAAAATGTGCAGACTGAGTGTTTGAGTATGTGTGTGTCTGTGTGTGTGTGTGTGTGTGTGTGTGTGTGTGTGTGTGTGTGTGTGTGTGTGTGTGTGTGTGTGTGTGTGTGTGTGTGTGTCTGTGTGTGTGTGTGTGTGTGTGTGTGTGTGTGTGTGTGTGTGTGTGTGTCTGCTTGCATTTCAGAATTGCTGAACTGTTCACCTTTGCTGCATTGATTGTTCCTGCTGGGTATGGGATGAACATCAGACAGTGATGAACCACACCAGTAGCTCTTGGTGAAAAGGAAATACCATGGACGTGGAACTCCATATTTTCCTGAAGAAAAAAACGAAACAAAAGAAAGGTCAACAAAACGTGAGTCAAGCCATGGTGTTGAAAGCTTCACATATTTTGATTTACAGCTGATTTAACCTGCCTAGTTACTCAATATTGGTTAAAGTACTGGGTTTGTCAGGTCACTACATAGCTGGTGATGCACAAAATAACCACTGACAAGGAATTTTGATGCAGAAAGAGGCCTGTCATGTTTGTGCTGCACCAACCCCAGAAAACATCACCCATCCAAACACACAAGCTACATTACCTACAAGTCAAACTAATATCCACATACCCCTATATCTCCAATTAAATCCATAAAGGTACCCATCTAATTCCAATTTAATCCTACCAACTCTTTTTTCTGGAACTACCTTTCCAGGGATTGCATTCCATGCATTGACTACTCTCTGACTGAAAGACTTGCCGAAATACAGTCCGAATTCTCATCTTCTTTACTTTCAGGCTCTGGCTCCTGGTACTATCACTGTCTATTCTGCTGAAAAACTCGTCTGAACTTATTTTGTCTCTACCCTTCATTATCTTAAACATCTCAATCAAATTGTCTGGCACTTGCCATCTTTCCACTGTACTCGCAATGAATCCGTCACTTCGTTTATCGTAGTTGAACAACATAACGAATGCACCTTACAGTCCAGTCATCGTTTACTCAGTCAGTATCTGCATTTTTTTAAATTCCAGAAACATTCTCTTCACTGCCAATAATTCAGCGTTAATTTTAATAATATGCACACATATTCACCAAAAAAACAATATTATGGATTTATTTTATGTTCCCAGGGATCAGAAATTACGTCGTTTTTTTTTTCAATTTGTAAAATACAATTCCCATTGAGTCATGAATAATACACCACCGTAAAAGCCTCACCTCGCATTAGACATAACCCTGTAATGACATCCAAGACATAACACCATCTTACTACACTGGCACCTTACTAAATCCATCACCCAACCAAGCATCTGACATTCATCCCATCGCCTCCGGACATCAGATACAATGCATTCAGAAAGTATTCACACCCCTTTACGTTTTCACATTTGGTTGTGTTGCAGCCTGAATTTAAAATCGATTGAATTTAAATTTATTGAAACCAATCTACACAAAATACCCCATAATGTCAAAGTCAAACCATCTTTTTAAATATTTCCACAAATTAATTAAAAATGAAAATCTAAAATGTCTTGCATCAACAAGTATTCAACCCCAATGCGAGGACATTGAAAATTGAGCTCAGGTGCATCCAATTTCCTTTGATCATCCTTGAGATGTCTCCACAACTTGATTGGAGTCCACCTGTGGCCAAGTCAATTGATTGGACATGATTTAGAAAAAAAGACATATATATATATATATATATATATATATATATATATATAAGGTCCCACAGTTGACAGTGCATGTGAGAACAGAAACTCGAACATGAAGTCAAAGGAACTGTCTGTTGATCTACTATATAGAATAGTAAGGAGGTATAGATCTGGGGAAGGGTATAAAACAACTTCTCGAGTGTGAAAGTTCCCAAAAGCAGAGTGAGCTCCATCAGTAGAAAACAGAAAGAATATGGAACAACCCAGGCTCTTCCTAGAGCTGGCCATTCGATCAAACTAAGCAACTGGGCAAGGACCTTGGTCATCTCGGTGACCAAGAACCAAATGAACACTCTGACAGAACTACAGAGTTCCTTGGCTGAAATAGGAGAACCTACCAAAAGGAAAACAATCTCTGCAGCACTTCACAAATCTAGGCTTCATGGGAGAGTAGCCAGATGGAAGCCCATCCTTAGATAACCTAGCAAGGTACATGACAGCATGCCTAGAGTTTGAAAAAAAGCACTTGAAAGACTCTGAGAACATGAAGAAAAAGAATATAAGGTCTGATGAGACGAAAATTGAACTCTTTGGCCTGAATGCAAAGTGCTATGTCTGGCAGAAACTGTGCACAGCTCATCACCCATCTAACACCTCCCATACCCTGAAGCATGGTGGTGGCAGTATCATGCGATGAGGATGCTTTTCAGCAGCAATGATTGAGACACTTGTAAGTATAGAGAGAACAACAAATGGAGCCAAGTATAGGCAAATCCTTGAGGAGAACTAACTTCAGAGTGCAAAAGACCTGAGACTGCGGCAAAGATTTACGTTCCAACAGGGCAATGACTCCAAGCATACAGCCAAAGCAACACTTTGCTCATTTCACAAGAATGTGAAAGTCTTTGAGTGGCCCATCCAAAGCCCAGACTTGAATCCCATTGAGAATCTGTGGAAAGACTTGAAGATTGCTGTTCACCGACGCTCCCCTTCCAACTTGACAGAGCTTGATCAAATCTGCAAGGAACAATGGGAGAAAATCCCCACATCCAGACGTGCAAAGCTGATACAGACATACCCAAGAAGACTCAAAGCTGAAATCGCTGCCAAAGCTGTATTCGCTTCTCCAATGTATTGACTCACGGGGTTGAATCTTCATTGATGCAAAACATGTCAGCTTTTAATTTTTAATTGATTTGAAAATTTTCTAAAAACGTGTTTTCACTTTGTCATTATGGGGTATTTTGTGTCAATTGATGACAAAAAAAAATTAAATTTAATCCATTTTCATTCAGGCTTTAACACATCAAAATGTGATAAAAGTTGAGGAGTGTGAATACTTTCTGAAGACACATGTGTTCTGGTGTTTAACTGCTGTCAGCAAAGGGACGGGAGTAGAGGATAAATGGGTTTCTAAGGCATCCATACAAATGAATGGGGAAAAAGGGAAAAACTCTCTGAATCAATGCCTAAAAAGCCCAAAACAGAAGACTGATTCCTCCCCCTCCCATACAAACAAATGTAAAATTGAGACCAATTCCCTTCCCTCCCATACAAGCAAATGTAAAATAGGAGACCGACTCAAGCCCCAAGAGCCCAAAATAGGAGACTGATTTTCTCCCCCTTCTATACAAGCAAATGTTAAACTGAGACATACTGATTAAAGCACTTCTTTCCTTTTATATTTTCATTCCATTCATAGTATTCCAATTAATATTTGTTCATGTTCAACTCGAGGTAATAAATTAATTTTCCTATTACATTCATCACCATCGAGTACATTCACAAAGATTATTTTAGAACTTAGTTCTTGGTTTAAATGTCTTTGTTGAGCAAAAATAAAATCATAAACTTCTCATCATGCTCTTATTTCACCACCTCCTGAGCCACATATCATTTTGAGATTGTAGTAAATTGTTTTTCCATTGTTCAATTGATAACCATCAAAGTTTTCAGTCCATTCAAGGATATTTTTTTTTCTTTACATCCTCCAACTCATTTGTAATTAAATTTATCCGCTTATTTGTTTTATCTACTTTTACCCCGGTTATTTCTTCAAGAAGACTCATTTGATATTTCTCACATGCTTTATATTTCCCATTTAAATACCAAGACTGATTACATCTCCACTCTTTGCTTTGGTTATTGCTTGGTTCTATCATATATAAATCAATAAAAAGACGGCGGGAGCCCGTTAAAATCCCCAACCCAATATCTTAACACTTATACTTATAACCATAAGGGATACTCTTGATTCCATCCTCTAAAATATTTATTTTATCATCAAAAGCTCCTAATGCTTTCTTATTTATCTCTTCTGCATATAATTGATGTTTATGACTTCTTATTGTATTCATTTTTCTGTACTCTTCCTTCTTTAAGGTTAAACAGCTGTAATAATGTTTAAAGTTTGTTTCCTTGATTATATTTTTCTTTATCCCTTAAGCTTCTTATCACACCTTTCAATGTTATTATCATCAATATACGTAAAAGCATAAGACTTTGATCTCAAACCCACAAATTCACTCATGACCTTTCCACCAAACTCATCCTTAAAATTACCAATAACCTTTTTATTCTTTAATGAAAACAACATACTATCAGACTTATAATTACTTCTATCATATATATCAATATTATCAATCATATCCTCAAATACATCACTTGTCTTAATTTCTAATATAAAACTATCTGTATCCATTTATAACAATGACACATTATCCTTATACTTTGATTTTAAATTATTATAGTAATAGTAATAGTCATACATTAATGACTTTGACAAGTCAAGAATTGATGTTCCTATATAAATAGGTTTATCCATTTCAATACTCTCTTTTTTCAAATGAATAGCACAAAAGTTCTCTGAAAACACCTCCGCTCATTCAAAATTTGGTCTATTAATTAACTTTGAAGCCTGTTTCCAAGATGTCTTATTGTTTTGTCGATTCTGAACATTTTCCATTCTTTCCAAATACAGTATTATTCCTTA
The DNA here is from genome assembly GCF_056783735.1 of Eptatretus burgeri. Classification (NCBI taxonomy): domain Eukaryota; kingdom Metazoa; phylum Chordata; class Myxini; order Myxiniformes; family Myxinidae; genus Eptatretus; species Eptatretus burgeri. Next base: position 3,517,668 of record NC_140966.1, read on the forward strand.
ATTTATAAAAGTCCTTTTCAAAATCTGTTTTTGCTTCTATTCTCCTTTTTGTACGAAAATCAATATATTTCTTTAACCAATGACTTTGTTTAAATTTCAAAATTCGATGAATTTTTCTCACTCTCAACCCAGCAGATAAATATTGTCTCAAGTTCCTTTGATGTAAAACATAACTTTCTTTATCATTTAATGTTGTAAGTAGTTTTTCTGGAGATTTACCTTTTATATTAAATGACTGTTGGTAATCACTTAACCATTCTTTTCTTGGACTTTCATTATCAGGGGCATAAGGTACATCTTCATGTTTGTTATGAAGTTCTTCTGGATATTTTAAATCAACCTCAAAATAATATCCAACTTCAGCTTCATCCATTTCTTTTTGAAAGGAGATAACAATGTCAAGTAAAACTTTTTCATAATGTTTTTCTTTAACCCATTTAAGTTTTCCATAAGGTAAAGATTGAGAAATAGACCACCCATACAAATTGTTAGCATCATAATACATCAGGTAAGTGTTGTCATTCTTATTATAATCAGGAAGATATTTGTTATTTGCTTTAACATATCTCTTGGAACATACTTGAGATATTCCTCCTCTTTTAGCCTTCTCTAGCATTAAAAGCATATCTATATCACCGATTAATTCCAAATTTGGTTTTGTCATTTTTAACATAGCACTCCAAGCCAAACCCGGGGCTGTGTAATAGTGAATGAGGTTTAATCCACAAGAATTTTTTATTATGACAGAATGTTATAAAAGTTTCAAACACATCAACCAATAACAATACATCAGTTTGGAGATACAAATCAAGATATTCTCCAAGATTCTTTATGTTAAACTTCGCCCAAACCTTTTTAGCTTGTGTGTAATCACTATTGGAAGTATGAGTTTTATTTAACTTTCCATAGAAACTTTCCCTTGAAGAAAGTTGTGTGTCTTTAAACTTCTCAAATTAATCCATGCAGTCATAAGGATATATTCCCTTTTGTGATAAGAGATCAATCTCTTCTTGATTTGAGAAATGTGATTTAAGATTCGGTAAGTTTTTAATATTTGATGCTAAGTTAGAAAATGGATTTGCCATAAACTTGTATGTGTCAAGAAATCTGATATGGGTTATGGGGGATGTATGAATTGTTTTTGTGAATGAGATGTATTTTTGATATGTGTTAGGAATGGCAGAAATATCTCCAGATGTCTTTGAAAGTTCATTTATAAATAGATGTGTGTGATAGTGAGCGTTGTTGTGAAGAAAGACAGGAATAAAGTTTGGAGGCTTGTAATTAACATTACAATGGGAATGAGCTGGACCTCTATATTTACCAGTAAGATGACAGTGATCCCTAACCTTGACCTCTCCCTCAATTTTCTCCTCACAAATATGACAGATACTGTTCTTTCTAAATTCCTTTTTCTCTCCCTTTGTTCATGACATTGGTTTAAAGGTTTTAACCATTATTTATCTTTGTCTTATACAGTCTTTTTGCAATTGTCTTACAAACTCCTCTGAGGCATCTACTCCTCAAAAAGTTCTAACTTGTTGAATTCATCACCAACAGATGATTTGATATAATAACAGAAACCACAAGGAGTATGTTTTTGATATTTATTTGTGGATGATTTATTTGGATTTGGAGAAACACTATCTATCTTTTCAAGGATACTTTCAAAATCAGCATATACCACAAATGGATGTTTTATAGATTTGTTAAAATCTTCGAATGATATGTTTGAACCTGCTTTTGGTAAATTGATTACGGTTGAGTTATGATTACTACAATATTTCGAATGTTGATTTAATCATTCTTTTGTGTGAAAGGAGTTGAGACATCTCTTACAAGGATACGTTTTACATTTTCTCTTGTATAGTTGTGATTTGGTTAATCTTGATAAATTTTTGATGAAAGCATAATGCGATTTTTCCTTTGAAGTAAAGTAGAGAAGGTCAATGTGTGTTTCTTCATTTTTATAGTTGTTTGACATTTTTAATATCTGAACTTTGTTTGTATCCGTTAATCCATATACATTAACAGATAGATTATTCATTTTCTCAAATTAAGGAATATCTCTCAATGACATTGGAAACGTTAAATCTTTAACATTTAATGTATTCTCGTATTTCTTATAATGTTCAACCCTTTCAGGATTCCATTGTGGAGGATGTAAGTGAGCAAGAACAGACCATAGAAAACATTTATTATCTTTGTTTTGAATATTAACAACCACTTTCTTAAGTTTTATCTCTTTTGGTAAATCAATACAAGAAGCAGCTTGAAGAGGATCTGATTTTAAGATGTGTATATCTAAAAAGATTATTTTTGTAGTGGTAAATCCACGACCTACTGCAGTGTTATCAACATCTTGTTCTTGTCTCTAGAGTTCATCGTAAACATCACATCTTACAAAATCTTGAAATGATGAGATAAAGTAAGGGTTTGTCCTCATATAGGGAGTAGTTTCATCGTCTTGTCATACCATATTCAATTTTACTCCCATATAAAACTTAAAAGTTTTCATTTCACTTAATGTGTTTTTAATTATAGTTTCAATACTTTGTTTAACCATATCAACAGCTACCATTATTGAAGATGGTCCAGGGTCTTGAAAGTGAAACAATCTTATTTTTATATGCCCTTTAAATGCCCCATCGGTGTTTTCAATGGAGAATTTAGCTTCCCTTTCTTCATTGTTCTTGTGTTTGCGTGATTGAAGGTGTTTATTATAAATAAAAAAAATGAAGAACATCATTATCACATCTTTCACAATGTTTTGTTTCTTGGTCAAGTGGAGATATTTGTCTGAAAAGATTGAATTTGTGTTTGTTGGTTTGATGGTGTTTTTTACAACATTTATATTCATGATTACAAACATCGCAGTGCGTTGTATTCACCATATTTATATAATAAAACTTTGCTTAAAATAAAATTTTCTCAATGAAAATTTCATTTAATTTATGGGTGAATCTGTGCTTAAAACCATTTTATCCTCCAACTTTTTTCACTTAATAAATACAATGTATCAAGACACAAAAGACAAGTTTCAATCAATCTCTTCATTTGTAAAAGATACTGAGAAATATGTCAAGGATGTAAAATTGAACAAAGATAAATATAACAACTATTGGATAAAAACAATTATGGTGAATAATAATGAGTTCTTCTATTTCCTTCAGTGTAAGGGCTTTTAGTATATCTGGAAGAACATCAATTAAAGTAGCTCTAACAAAAGTTTCTCCTCTTCTTCTGACAATATATTCAAAACTAGAAAAAGTAATGAAACAAGAAAAAGTATCAAAAAAGAAAAACCTTATGGATGAAGCTTTAGAAAAAAAAGATAAGACCATATGCAAGGAGAAATTTGTATTTTTTTTCAACAACCCTAAAGATATAAATCCTGATGAAATAAAGGATGTTAATATATCAGGTGAAATGACATTTCGTTCAATAGTAGTTAAGGATTATTTTTAAATTACCTTTAATATAAAAAAATGTAGTAGTTGAATCTGTTAATGAAAAAAAGAATATAGATATCGATGGTAATGTTTTTTCTACTAATTAAATGAGTCATTATTCAACTGAAGATTTTGAAGATGAGAGTGATGACAGTTATGATACCGACAGTTTGTGTTCAAACGATAGTAATGAAAGTCGTTTTATAGATGATTGTGAAAGTACCGAAGATGATACCGAAGATGAATTTTAGTTAAAGTAAAATTTTACTTTATAAATATGAATAGTTTACTAGATTTTGAGCCTCTTGAATTCCCTGATTCTCCATATGACAAATTTGAGAATTGTCCTGCATGTGATCGAGTGGGATTAAACACAAAGTCAAAAGCCTATATACAATGTATATTCTGTGATTATCTTCTAATTAATAATAAAAAATATAAAAAGGAATACAATTCTTTTAGATTTACACCAAAAATGAATTACTTTAGAAGATTGATTAGAGAAATTAATGTAAAGTATGAGGGTGATCACACACCTTTCCTTACAATGGAAGAAACTGAACGTATTAGAGAAATGTTCAAAGGATTGTTGTTATATATTATTCACAATTGTCATTTTCAGGGAAGTATCAACACAAGATATTGTATAAATAAAATAATTGATTATCTTGAAATTAAACCTGAACTTAGGATAAAATATAGAGTTTCTAAAAAAGCCAATAATAAATTAAATAACCTGTTTTCCAAATATATAAATGAATGATTTTTTTACCCATTTGAGAAAATAATATAAAATTTAACAACCATCAAAATCTTCCAAATTCATTAAGATGTCTCATAGTTGGTTCAAGCGGATGTGGAAAAACCTGCTTACTTTTAAAAATGCTCCTTACTTCCAACTTTTTAGATTATGATAATTTAATAATTTTCACAAAGTCACGTTTTCAAACTGAGTATCAACGACTCTCACAAGGTTTTAATGCTGGTCTTCAAAAAGAAGATATAATAGGTTTATTTAAACTTCAAAACAAACTAAATGATTACAACATTGAAGATATAATACAACTACTTTGTGATACACAGAGATATAAAAAGAAATCAAAACTGATAACTTGTATTCTTAGTGATAATACGGATGATATCCCTTCTCCCCAAGATTTGGATAAATCAAAAAAGAACCTCGTTATCTTTGATGATTGTGTTAATGAGAGAAACCAAACGGTAATGGACAGCAACAACATAAGAGGGAGACACTTCTTGTAATCGTATTTATCTTAGTCAATCATACTTTCAACTCCCTCGTCGTTCAATAAGAAACAATGCAAATACTTATATTTTATTCAAGTTAAATTCAATAGATATAAACAATTTTTGAAAAGACAATTGTTCAACATTATGTAGTAAAAAGGAATTTGGGGATTATATGAAGCACACGACTGAAAAATATAAATATATTGTGAAACAAGATGAGATATAAAGGGATATATTTACATATATAAATGACAACTATTATTATAAATCTTGTGGGTAAATCTGCTTCTGGAAAAAAAACTTTCATAAATCAAGGTTCGTGTATAGTACAAATGAGAATATTTTAAATTTGTTTAAAAAACACCCCGTGATATGCATTGTATCTGCAACAACGAGAGCAATAAGACCTGGAGAAGTAGAAGGTGAAGATGATTATTACATTTCAGAAGAGGAACATATGCGATTGAGGAATGAAGGTCAAATATTTAAGGAGGTTCCTCTTGGTACAACAAAATATTCACATTGTAAGAGTGAGTTAAAGAAACTAAAATCTGGTGGTCTTGGGATATTAGAAACTAATCCAGAAGGAATGAGACAAATTATTAAACATTTGAGTGGTAATGGGGTTAAGATTTTGTTGTTGTTGTTGTTCGTCTTTCGGCTGCTCCCTTTCGGGGTCGCCACAGCGGATCATCCGTTATGATCCGCATACTGATTTGGCATAGGTTTTACGCTGGATGCCCTTCCTGACGCAACCCTGGTCGCCTCTTACGACACAGGGATAAGGATTGGGTTTCGCCATGATTCGGGGCTGCCTTACACCCTCTCATAGCTCGGCCCAGTGCAGAGCCCCGTCCTCAAGCGATCCTCCAACCCAAGCCTCCGAGTAGCTGGATTACAGGCGCACGCCACTACGCCCGTTGGGGTTAAGATTTTATCATTCGCTTTTTATGTTGATGAAGAAACTCAACACAAACGTATGAAAAGCAGAGATACAAGTATTAGTGAAGAAGACATTATAACTCTTATTAATGTTAATAAAGAATTTGGTGAAATATTTAAAGAAAAGGATTTATTTGAACACATCTACTTTAACGATGAAGAAAAAGAAAATTTTCCTGTTGATCTTTACAATTCAATAAATGATATTTTCCAAGAAATAAATGGATGCAAAAGAAAGAGCAAGATTTAAGGAACATCAAGAGTTGTTTCAAAAGTTGGAAAACAACAGGAAGACATAAATAAGAAATGCAGACAGAAACTAACGGGTGAAGAAGCATTTGAAAGAAAAAAAATGGAAATTTTTTAAACCACTTTTAAAAACTTCCCAAGAAAAAATTATAGATGCTTCCACAGTTCCCACAATATAATATACTCCGAAAAAAACTTCAAATGTTAAAAGATTTCAGTCAAATGACGGAGGAAGAATTAGAGCATTTTGGAGAATTAGAAGATGATGATGATGAAGGATTATTTTAACAAGTGGAAGAGATTAATCAACCCCCGATTATGTTGTGAATGCTCTTCAAAACAATGAATATTCAGCAGATTCAAAAACTAAAGCAGGACTCATTCCAACAGAACAACGAGCAATATTTCATCTTGTTCAAGAAAAGGTATTGATATTTAATGATGAATTAAAGTTCTTGAGTTCTGCTCAACCCCCTGTTAAACGAACTCCGAGATTAATGTTTCTTCTAACAAAAGATGGAAAACAGGGTTCAACTGTGAGGGATGAATCAAAGTATTTTGATCAACCATTGGACATGAAAAATAATGATGATGGAGTATATATTGATCTGCTGGACTCTCTTAATTATAGGGTTCGTCTTTCCGGTAAAAGTAGGAAGAATGAGAAGGAGAAACACATTATTCAGGCTTTAAGTATTCTTGGTTCAGGTGTTAGTTTTCTTCCAAATGACCCATCACAATTAGTTAATAGACTGTTATTGTTGTTAGGTAGTAAGAAGTCTGGAAATAACAATTGTTTTAATGAAGCATCAGCCATTTTAGACCAGTTGATAAACATGAAAACAATTAATAAATATCAATACAAAGACATTTTATCTCATTAAATAAGATGAGAAGCACAATACTTAGTTTTAATTTCACAACAAGCGACCACACATCTTCATTCCCATACCCACTACAACTTGACGCAACAAAAGAATATGAGGCGTCTTTATTGTCCATGGAAACTTATAATACCTTATTTAATATCACCGAGAAAAATGACAAGTTTAGTTATAATCCGGGAAGTGGATACAAAACGATAACAGTTTCACCCGGAGCACATGAGATTTCTCAAATATCTTTCAAAATTACTTGTCTTATGAAAGAACAGGGTGATGAACCAAAAAATATTGTTATAGATATTCAAAAACATACTTCAAAATAAACGATTAACCTTAAAAATAACTACAACATTGATTTCACAATTGATAATTCATTTAGAGAGTTATTGGGTTTCTCCTCAAAAAAGATTGAAACTAATGGGATGTTTTACAGTGATAATGTCATTCAAATATCCTCAGGAATAAATTCGGGATTAATTCACTGTGATTTGATTGATGGCACTTATAATGATGGAATAAGAACAAATACAATATTTTCATTCAGCGCATACTCAACCCCAAATGGATATAAATTCAATATGGAACCCAAAAATCTGGTTCATCGACCTGTCAGGAAAAACCATATACAGTAATACCTTGACATACGAGTTTAATTCGTTCTGTGATCGAGCTCGTAACTCGGTTTGCTCGTATATCAAAACAATTTTCCCAATTGAAATTAATTTAAATACCATTAATCAGTTCCAGCCCCCCCCCCCCCAAAAAATTAATTCACTTTATCGCTAAACTTAATTGCTACAATTTTTTCCCCTTTGCCATTACACTTAATTGCTACAATTAGCCGTTACCACAGCTTTGAAATAATCGTAACGCCCTTGGCTGGCGTTATAGCCTTCAACGAATCCTTCTGCTTGAGAATAGTACATATCGTTGAAGTACTACGCTCAAACTCCCTCGTCAACTCGACAACACGCACTCCACGTTCATGTTTTTCAATGATTTCACGCTTCATTTCAAGTGACATCATTCCTTTCTTCTTAGCACTGTCCGTTGCAGTTACTTTTTTTAGGACTTATGGTTGAGTTACAACAAAGAAATTTGGCAAAATAACTGCGCCAATGAAAAAACAAGAGCTAAACACAACGCAGATTACTACGGTATGACCCTACTCAATGAGATAACCAAGAGAACTGAACGAGTGAGTGGCGGGAGATGCGTGAAAAGGCGGGAGGAAAAAAAGAACAGCTCGCTCCACTCGTAACTCGGATCTAGACTCATAACACAAAGCAAAAAAAAATCGTCCGAGCAACGGCTCGTAACTCGGAATACTCGTAAGTTAGTGCATTCGTATGTCAAGGTATTACTGTACAGAGTAAATTTTAGGATAACCGACCAAGATAATCGCATGATTTCTTTTAATGGAGAAATTATATCCATCAGAATTCACCTACGTGAAGTTTTCCAATAAATAAATACGATGGTTATTGTGAGGAAACACGAGTTGGGAAATATAAAATAATTACAGGGGATGGGATGTTCCTTTCCCCATACTACAAGGGTGAAGGTATGTATCTTGGTAGAGGATACTATAAACCTGAGAGACAAAGGGGTGTCGGACATCAATTTACAGGAGATGGGACAATTGATACTCTAATGGGTATCTGTTCAACTATTCTTAAACATAAAGACCTAATTGGTTCAACTGCTTCTGCTGTGGGAAATGTAGCGGGTGCTATAAAGAGTATGAAAGATGCCCAAAAGGAATCTCATAAATTGCAAGCAATAAAAGAAATTAAGAAAGGTAAAACTCAGTTGTCTCCCCAAGAATGACAGAAAATAATTCAAATACTTGGGTCAGGGTTTCAAAAGTTTTAACATCTTTTTTCCCAAATAAATACAAGTATGGAAGCAATTGATAGTATCTATGATTTGGATGATACCATTGTCATCTCAAACTCTTTTAAAAAACAGAAGATTACTTCAAGGTAAATGCTATAACAGGAATAGACTGGAATACAAATGGAACAAAAAGTTTTGAAGTGAATAATCAACAAACTTATTTGAATCTATCCGAAAGTTTCTTGTGTAAATTTACATTCACCAAGGCTGCCACTAACACAAACACTACACTCGTAAATGATTTCTTCTGGAAAACGTTTGATAGTGTTCATTTGTGCATTAGAACACAAGAAGTTGAAGCGGTTGATTATGTCTCTGCTTCATCTGAAATGATGAAATTTACACTATATTCATTCAGTGATAGAATGGGGAAGAGGGCTGTCGAAGGTTTTATTCCTGATTTGTCAATGGGAACAAACACAGACCCTGGATATAGTCAAAGGAAAGGAATGTATAATGATGATAGAAAAGCAGATAATAGTATTACTGTGGCATTTCCTCTTAAAGGTATATTTGGATTTTGTGAACATGATAAAGTTCTGTGTGGTCTTAAATTTATATTTCAACAACAAAGGAATGATAATGAAAATAGATTACTTTTTGGTGTTGGTAATGCTTTTGCTGCTCAGAATAAATTTGTAATTGATGAAATTAGTTGGTATATTAGTGAATATACTCCTAATCTTAAAACAGAAGAGATGTTGAATAGAAGACTTAACTCAAAGAAGCCACTCAATGTATCATACCTTAAAATAAGATGTCAATACGTTAAACTGAATCAAACCACTGACACGTGAAATTTGGGTGTTCTGGAAGAAAAGCCACGATATTTGTGGATCAATTTTTTTAAACCAGATGGTGATACTGCTACTGATAAGAATAATGCATTGAGTGATAATGCCAAGGTGAAACAACTTTGTGTTTCTCTCGATGGAACATTTTATCCACGAGATAGATTGGAAATTAATTGGGAAAAAATGATTATGCTGAAGCATACAAGTCTTACCAAAAGGTGTGTGAAAGCAATGGAAATAAAGAACCTATTTTGGATATGACAGCATTTAAAAGTTTGTATAGAATCTATGCGTTTGACCTGAGTGCTCAAAAGGAAACTATAAAGTCTAATCGAGTGGATACTTCCCTATACATTGAAAGAGGAGAGAGTGAAGAAGTTGATACATATTGTTTGCTTTTGGAAGAAACAGAATTACAGATAATACAGATAATGGTGTTATAATAAGTCTCACATAATTTTTTTTGTTCAATAAATGAGTGGTAAAGTACCAACTGGGGTATATGTTAATCAAATCAATCTTCATTAACTATCATCTTGTATTCAAAATCAAAAGCCTTGTATGATTAATGTTAATACAATTCAGAGAAAAGGAGCAGTAAGAATTGATGTTTTACTCACAAGAGAACAGGTGAAAATCTTGAACAATACTGGCTCACTTAAAATTAAAATGTCAAAACCAATGTTGAAGAAATATTCAAAAAGAGAGACGAGTGGAGGATTTCTCCCATTTCTAATTCCTTTATTTGCTGGTTTAAGTGCGGCTGGAGCATTGACGGGTGGTATTTCAGCAGAGGTGAAAACTGCCAACGAAAGGAAGGCTCAACTCCGGGCTCAAAAATAATTGGAAAGACATAACAAAGAGTTGGATAAACAAATTAGTGGAAGTGGTGTAATTGTAGATTTTGCTGAAAAACCTGAAAGTCTGCCTCATAAAGCGAGATTGTAAGTTGGAGATAGAAGAAAGCATATCTCACAAGCAGGTGTAAAATGAATTAAAAGGGGTAATGGATTATATCTTTCTAATAAATAAATGAACATTGATAAGTGGTTTAAAGAATTTGGAAAGAATACATCAAATTTAGAACTTGTCAAATACTGTAAGAAATTAAAATTTCATAATGTGATTATTTGTATGAGAGATGAATTAACAAACATGTCTAAACATACAACGAATATTATTATGAACTAAGAAGATAATAATGGGAATGGTTCTCATTGGGTTTGTATTTTCAATCGTCAAGACAATTATTATTTTGATAGTTTTGGTCTTCCACCACCTGTTGAAGTAATAAAATTCTTACGGAATGGTGTTTCTCAAACATTTCAAGCCCAATAATTAAATTCCAAGTGTTGTGGTCAATTATGTCGATATGTGTTATTTCAACTCAACAAAAATAAACTTTTTAATGACATTATTTTTAATCCAATATAAATGACCTATGTTGGTAAAGATGATTCTATCTTTGGTGTATCCCAAGAACTGGATATTGATTTATCAAATTATTACACAAAGGCACAGGCTGAATGACAGAAATATTGTACAACATAAAATATTAATATGAAAAATGCTTATAAATTAATAAATTATCCAAGCCCGACTGGCGCAAATGACTTGGTGAGATTAAGTGATTTATCACAATATATATCCTAAAATAAAACGGCTGTGTATTCCAAAGATACAGAAGTGTTGATTTTATCTCCAGGTCATACAGAATTCACAGTTCCAACTCATTTTTCCATTTTATAAAGAAAGGTGTATCGTTTGTATGAGAATAGAACAATGGGGATATGATATGAATGATTTAGGGTATAATTGATCATTTAAAATTAACCTAGAATACCTGGAACAATTAAATCAGTCTCGAAAGGAAGAATATTATCCACTTGGTGCTGAGAATGAGTTTTGTGGAAGCACGATTAGAAAACAACAAATAAAATAATTTAATAAAGGTAAATTTAATAATGGTTTTGCCTAGTTTATGCCATTTTTTTAACAATAATGATAACAGCATTAATTGGCAGTATATTTGGCAAGTTTCAATCAGATCGGACGGGCACGTGCCCGTACGTGCATGCCCGTAGGTGCGGGCTCGTACGTGCGCGCCTGTAGGTGCGGGCCCCAATTGAAACTTGCCAGGTATATTGCTGGGGACCCGAGGATATGCCTTTTCAAGGTTTGATATTAATCGGACAAGCGGTTCCCAAGTTACGGCCATTTATTTATCGACCAATGACGGGACACAGTGCTATGACGTCACTATTGAAGTCACAATCACATTTTTTTTTTTTTTTTGATATGACTAGTGCGGACCCATAGGTGCGGGCCCGTAGGTGCGTGGCCATAGGTGAGTGCCAGTATGTGCAGCCCTCTCTTGCCCCCCATTCTCGCCCCCCCACTCTCACCCCCCTCTCTTTCCCCCCTCTCTCTTCCCCCCTTCTCTCTTCCCCACCTCTCTCCCCCTAGTCTCACCCCTCCTCTCTCACCCCCTCTCCCGCCCCCTCTCTTGAATTGTGACGCCCCCTCTCTCTCTCTCTCTCTATCGCCCCCCTTTCTTGCCCCTCTCTCGCCCCTCTCTCTGTAAATGTATTCACAAATGTCTACCAAGCACAACAATTAATTCAAACGTTGAAAAAAAACACCTTTCAAACCCTTGGGAAACAGCTGTTTCCCTTGGGAAAATTCAAACCTTGGGATTAATTAATAATTTGAACAATTAATTCGAACCTTGGGAAAAACAGCTTTCAAACCTTGGGAAACACTTGGGAAACAGCTGAAATAGATGAAGAACGACATCAAACCTTGAAAAGGCACATACTCAGGTCCCCAGCGTCAATTGTGATGTCATACCAAACGAAGAAGAAGAAGAATTGTGCCGTCAATCGTGAAATAAAAACACCATTAATTGTGACATCATTCGTGACATCATAGCACCGTGTCTTGTCATTGGTTGACAGATAAATGGCCGTAACTTGGGAACCGCTCGTCCGATTGACATCAAACCTCGAAAAGGCACATCTGCGGGGCCCGCCAATATTCCTGGCAAGTTTCAATCAGATCGGACTGGCGGTCGTCGAGAAACGGCGGTTGCAGACAAACAGGCAAACAGACAGACAGACACACACACACACACACACACACACACACACAGACACAGAGATTGCTGGAATTATAGATAGATGAAAACAGAAAAAACAGGATTATATATAATAAGTAAGGAAATACAAAATGATTTAACTCTGGGAAGATGGAGGGGGGGGTGTTTCCTGTCATATTAATCTGTCATATATTTCTGATACTTAAGCCTGGTGTTGGCGCAGTGGTAAGGGCAGTGGCTTGGGACCCAAGAGGTCCTGAGTTCAAGCCCCGTTGGGACACTGAATTAATATATGTATGTATATGTGTATATATATATATATATATATATATATGTATGTATTTATATAATGTATATATATATATATATATATATATATATATATATATATATATATATATATATATATATGTCTATATATATAAAACAAGTCGAAAACACCAGGGGGTTGACCCAGCCTGCCATCCTTCCGAGGTCGGCGAAATGAGCACCAGTTGTACTGGGCCCGGTGTATGCCCCGGTTAGAATAGGTGTACCATATCCCTGTGTGTCGTAAGAGGCGACCAGGGTTACGTCAGGAAGGGCATCCGGCGTAAAAACCTATGCCAAATCATTATGCGGACAACAAAACGGAATTTCCATACCGGATCGGTCGAGGCCCGGGTTACCAACGACCGCCACCGGTACCGGTGGTCAGCAGGGTACCAGTGGAAATTGTGCTACTGCTGGGCGAAGGAGGAGGAGACGGGGAAGGCGAGTCCGGAGGCAGTGGGAGAGGGGAAGGGTAGAAGTGTGGAGGTGAGAGTTGGAACTCTGAATGTTGGGACGATGACTGGCAAAGGGCGAGAGTTGGCTGATATGATGGAGAGAAGAAAGGTGGACATACTGTGTGTACAAGAGACCAAGTGGATGGGGAGTAAGGTGAGGAGCATTGGAGGTGGTTTCAAACTGTTCTACCATGGTGTGGATGGGAGGAGAAATGGTGTCGGGATAATCCTGAAGGAAGATCATGTCAAGAGGGTATTGGAGGTGAGGAGGGTGTCTGACCGAGTGATGAGTGTGAAGTTGGAAATTGAAGGGGTGATGATGAATGTCATCAGTGCATATGCCCCACATATGGGGTGTGAGATGGAATATAAAGAAGATTTCTGGAGTGAGTTAGATGAAGTGGTGGAGAGTGTATCCAAGGATGAAAGAGTGGTGATTGGAGCAGATTTCAATGGACATGTTGGGGAAGGGAATAAAGAGGATGAGGAGGTGATGGGGAGGTACGGTCTCAACAAGAGAAATGTGGAAGGGCAAATGGTGGTAGAGTTTGCAAAAGAATGGAAATGGCAGTGGTAAACACGTATTTCCAGAAGAAGGAGGAACACAGGGTGACATACAAGAGTGGAGGAAAGTGCACACAGGTGGATTACATCTTAAGTAGGAGATGCAACCTGAAAGAGATTAGTGACTGTAAGGTTGTGGCAGGGGAGAGTGTAGCTCGACAGCATCGATTGGTGGTCTGCAGGATGACTTTCGAGGTGAGGTTGAGGAAGAGAGTGAGGGCTGAACCAAGGACCAGATGGTGGAAGCTGAAGGAGGAAGACTGTTGCGTGAAATTTAGGGAGGAGGTGAGACAGGCGCTGGATGGTGGTAAAGATGGGTGGGATGATTGGGCAACGACAGCAGAAGTTGTGAGGGAGATAGCGCGGAAGGTACTTGGTGTGACATCTGGACAGAGGAAGGAAGATAAGGAGACTTGGTGGTGGAATGAGGAAGTACAGGAAAGTATAAGGAAGAAGGGGTTGGCTAAAAAGAAGTGGGATAGTCAGAGAGATGAAGAAAGTCGGCAGGAGTACAAGGAGTGGCGTCGAAAAGCAAAAAGAGAGGTGGCAAAGGCCAAGGAAAAGGCATATGACGAGCTGTATGAGAAGCTGGATACAAAAGAAGGGGAAAAGGATTTATACCGATTGGCAAGACAGAGGGACCGAGCTGGGAAGGATGTGCTGCAGGTTCGGGTGATAAAGGACGCAAATGGGAATGTGCTGACGAGCGAGGAGAGTGTGTTGAGAAGGTGGATGGAGTACTTTGAGGAGCTGATGAATGAAGAAAATGAGAGAGAGAGAAGGTTGGAAGAGGTGGAGATAGTGAATCTGGAAGTGGGTGGATCAGTAAGGATGAAGTGAGGACTGCTATGAAGAAGATGAAAAGTGGAAAGGCGGTTGGCCCAGATGGTATACCAGTGGAGGCATGGAAGTGCTTAGGAGAGATGGCAGTGGGGTTGTTAACCAGATTGTTTAATAAAGTCTTGGAAAGTGAGAGGATGCCGGAGGAGTGGAGATTAAGTGTACTGATTCCGATTTTCAAGAATAAGGGTGATGTGCAGAGCTGTGGAAATTACAGAGGGATAAAGTTGTTAAGCCACACCATGAAGTTGTGGGAAAGAGTAGTGGAAGCTCGGTTGAGAGGAGAGGTGACGATCTGTGAGCAGCAATATGGGTTTATGCCAGGAAAGAGCACCACTGATGCGATGTTTGCTTTGAGAATGTTGATGGAGAAGTACAGGGAAGGCCAGAAAGAGTTACATTGTGTGTTTGTGGATTTAGAGAAAGCTTATGATAGGGTGCCAAGAGATGAGTTGTGGCATTGTATGAGGAAGTCGGGAGTGGTGGAGAAGTATGTGAGGATCGTGCAGGATATGTATGAGGACAGTGTGACAGCGGTGAGGTGTGTGCGGTAGGAATGACGGACCGGTTTAAGGTTAAAGTGGGATTGCACCAAGGATCGACTCTGAGCCCTTTCCTGTTTGCAATGGTGATGGACAGGTTGACGGACGAGATCAGACTAGAGTCTCCATGGACCATGATGTTCGCGGATGACATCATGATCTGTAGGGAGAGTAGGGAGCAGGCTGAATCGAGCCTTGAGAGGTGGAGGTACGCACTGGAGAGAAGGGGAATGTTAGTCAGTCGGAGTAAGACGGAGTATATGTGCGTAAATGAGAGGGAGGGTGGTGGTATGGTGCAGTTGCAAGGAGTTGAGGTGGGGAAGGTGGATTGGTTTAAATACTTGGGATCAACTGTCCAAAGTAACGGAGAGTGTGGGAGAGAAGTGAAAAAGAGAGTGCAGGCAGGATGGAGTGGGTGGAGAAGAGTTGCAGGAGTGATTTGTGACAGAAGGGTAGCTGCAAGAGTGAAGGGGAAAGTATATAAGACGGTAGTGAGACCAGCTATGTTGTATGGTTTGGAGGCGGTGGCGCTAACAAAAAGACAGGAAGCAGAGCTGGAGGTGGCAGAGTTAAAGATGCTGCGATTCTCGTTGGGAGTGACGAGGATGGACAGGATAAGAAATGAGTGTATTAGAGGGACAGCGCTGGTAGGACGGTTTGGAGACAAAGTGAGAGAGGCGAGATTGAGATGGTTTGGACATGTGCACAGGAGGGAAACGGAGTATATCGGGAGAAGGATGTTGAAGATGGAGCCGCCAGGCAGGAGGAGAAGAGGAAGGCCAAAGAAGAGGTTCATGGATGCGGTGAGGGCGGACATGCGGGTGGTTGGAGTGTCAATGGAAGATGTGGAGGATAGAGCAAAATGGAGACAGTTGGTCCGCTGTGGCGACCCCTAGCTGGAGCAAGCCGAAAGAGGAAGAAGAAGATATTTCTGATACATAAATGACAGCAAGAAGGCTTCAAGAAAATTATCATTTCTATGTCCAAGCATACCTTCAAGAAAAGGGTGTTCGGTATTTTAATAAATATGTTCTACAACATAAGAATGAGGTATTTTCAATAAAAGATTGGTTTTATACTGACGTTAATAAACCAACAACTTTGGATTTAGTTAAAATGTTAAATAATGAAAAAAATATAAAGTTAAGAAAACACAAAGCTCTTTTAGAAATTCAGAAGAAATTTTATTGGTTTCCTGTTGTAAAAAAAATTATTTTTGATACAGGAATAACAAGAAATCCTGATGAATATATGTATGATATTCTATGGGGTGTAAGTGATTCAAGGATAGTAAGGAACGAGGAAGGAGTTGAAGAAACTGAGACAAAGGAGGAGAGGGAGAAGAGAGAGAAGGAGGAAAAGGAGAATAGAGAGGAGGAAAAGGAGAAGAGAGAGAAGGAGGAAAGAGAGAAGAGAGAGGAGGAGAGGGAGAGGGGGAGGGAGAGTGAGAGGGAGAGGGAGAGGGGGGAAAGAGAGAGAATAAATAAATTTTAAAATATGGAAACCAGTGAGATTAGAAAAAGATTGGGGGTATTACAGAAAATAAATAAATCTCAACGCACCGAGGATGAAAACAAAGAATTGACAAGTCTATTAGAAATATTTGCGTCAAGACTATTAACATCGGTTTCAGGGAGAAGATATAAACGAGAAAGTGGAGATAAAGATTATATTATTGATGTTGTTGGTGTGATTGACTTTGATTAAAATTTTCCATTTTTTTTCTTAAATAAATGGAGGAGAGAGTGCAGACATTTCTGAGGATTCTTTATGTTTTAAAAATTAAGATTCAAATGTGCATGTTGGAAACTAAAAGGATTTTCGCACTCTGTAAGAATTTTTCTCATAAATAAATGAGTTATTGTCTAAAATGTAAAAAGAAAACTAATACTAAAAATATCTCATATTTTAAAAGTAAAAATAATTGGGTTATACGAAAAGGTCTATGTTCAGTGTGTGGCTCAAAAAAAAGAGTAAATTTATCTCCAAACACAAATGTGGAGGAGATATACAAAAGTTTTTATCAGGAAGTAAATTTACAACTACTGGAATACCAGGGGAATTACATCTACCAGGGTATTCTTTCTGTGGTCCAGGCACAAACTTGGATAAAAGATTAGATGAGGCAGACAATCCTAAACCATGGAGTAAACTCATCAATAGGGTTGATGAAGTGTGCATGAGGCACGATATTGATTTTGGGAATACCACAACTTTGGAAGAAAAACATGACGCCGACAGAGAAATGTATAATTTGTCTCTAATACAAAATCTAATCTTGAGAGAAAAAGTTGATAGGTTCATCATGAAGAAGATGATCAGTGCTAAATTGAAACTTGGGCTTGTAAATTCAAAAAAAACTTATAGGCTCTAATGATGTCATTAAGACTGAAGAACAATTAGCTGATGAATTACATAAACCAATAATCACAAAGTTTCATTGAAGGAAGGTTTATTCCAAGGAAGTTGATTATATCTGGTCCACTGATGTGATTGAACTCAATAATGATAAGGGGTACATGTATGCTTTAACCGTTATCGATTTGAGGAGTGGATACGCATGGGTTGTCCCTTTAAAAAACAAAACAGGTAATACTCTTATGTTAGCCTTTCAACAGATATTTAATAAAAGTAAGAGAAAACCTAAAAAATTGTGGACTGATGAGGGTACAGAGTTCTATAACAAAACATTTATGAATTTTCTTTAAAATAACAGCATTACATTATACAGTACCTTTAATGAAGGAAAAGCGGTTGTTATTGAGCGCTTCAATCGCACTTTAAAAGAGACTACAGTCATGCGCCACTGAATGACAGGGTTACGTTCTGAGAAATGCGTCGTTAACCGACATCGTCATTGTACGAACATCATATTTTTTATTTTTTTTTCGTTTTCGAACATCGTACTTACACAAACCTAGACACCTAGGCTATATGTTGTAGCCTATTGCTCCTCGGAAACAAACCTATACAGCATGTTACTGTACTGAATACTGTCGGCAATTGTAACACACATCCAAGAGAGACGGAAGACACGTTAGTTTTACCTTTGTCCTGTTCATGCCGGCCATCGGTGTTGTTAGCAACACCTTACAATCTCCTCTCGCATCGATTAGAGAAAGGTGAATAAATAGCGTTTGGATTTTATAAATACGTAATCATTGCATCGATGTTATAATTTACAAATGAAGGAACGAGCACCTGTCAATTGTGATATATATTTTCGGAACAGTGCGATTGTTTTAACAACATAAAAAGCTTCACCAAAAATTAATTGGTGTTTTAATTTCGACTAACAACAACGATTTATTCGTGGAATTCTTCAATTCAAAGGTAATTTACTTGCTGGAAGGTAAACGTGGAAACATTGGTTCAGTCTGAAAGCCGATTTCCTTGACTCCCGATTTAGCACAACCCTGCTTTTTTTCGCGATGACATTTTATGGACCTCAAC
The DNA here is from genome assembly GCF_056783735.1 of Eptatretus burgeri. Taxonomy (NCBI): domain Eukaryota; kingdom Metazoa; phylum Chordata; class Myxini; order Myxiniformes; family Myxinidae; genus Eptatretus; species Eptatretus burgeri. Next base: position 3,536,402 of record NC_140966.1, read on the forward strand.
GATCGCATTATAATGGGGCCACACTGTCGTTTATTATCATTATGAAGTATTATGTACTGTACAGTGTACATAATTGTATGTGCTATTTTTATACGACTGGCAGCGCTACATCGGCTACATCACTCGGCGATAGTAATTTTTCAGCTCCATTATAATGGAGCTGGCAGATCCGTCGTATATGCGATCACCGTTGTAAATGCGATTATGGGACCACCGACGTATATGCGATCCGTCGTTGCCCGAAACGTCGTTATGCAGCGCATGACTGTATGTAAAAAATTCAATCAACTCAGTTCTCAACAATGGTCATCTTTAATTCAGGATATTGTAGATAAGTATAATGATACGATTCACACCTCAACGAATACCAAACCATTAGAAACATTTTCAAAATTAGAATATGAAAAAGAGATTAATGTCAGAAAGCCTAAGTTCAACGTTGGTGATATAGTAAGAATATATAGGTGGAAATCTCATTTTGAAAAAGGTTATACAAAGCGGTGGACAAATGAGCTTTTTAAAATCGTTGATATAATAGATACAGTTCATTGGACTTACAAGGTATATGATTTAAAGGGGGAAGAGATTTTAGGTTCATTTTATTCACAGGAATTACAAAAGACCAAGATAAATTGAAAAAACAAAAATTTTTGACTCAACCCCTTTTTTTTTACTCTGCCCATAAAAGCCCCACCCACAAAAGCCCCACCCGACACAAGCTCCACCCACAAAAACCACATTCATCATATTCACATAATTAGTGATTAATTAGTTCCCCATACACATGTTTATTTAATTAAAAATTTGCTCCACCCATCCACACAAGCTCCACCCACACAAACCCCGCCCAAACAAACCCCACCCACAGAAGCCCCGCCCACACAAGCCCCGCCCACACAAGCCCCTCCCATCCACACAAGCTCCTCCCATCCACCTCATCCCCCCCCTGTGCGCCCCCACCTTTGACCCACCACCCCCCTCATCCCACCCCCCACCCTTCCCCACACACACACGGGGTGGGGGTGGGATGAGGGGGGTGGTGGGTCATTGGGGGAGCGCAACTACCCCCTCCCCAACCCCTCCTTCACTCTTTTTTATAATTAAGAATTAAATAATTGAAAGCAAAGCAAATATATAATTCATCAAGATTGAAAATATTAAACATTCTTCTTTGGGTAAATATTCAGTTGTAAGAATAGATGATCTTTTCCAGCAATCTGCTTCAGATGTCTTCAGTTTCATGTCAGATTCCTCCAGAAAGATTAAGTTGTGTGTTTGGTTCATCCAGACAGGTGTTTAAACTGAAAAATAATATAAAAAATAATAATGAGTCAACACTCAAGAGAGATATAGACAGAGATATAGAAACAGAGGGATAGAGAGGCAGATGCAGACAGACAGAGACAAACAGAGAGAGACAGATAGAGAGAGACGGATCGAGGCAGAGGTATAGAGACAGAGAGAGAGACGGATCGAGGCAGAGGGATAGAGACAGAGGGAGAGAGGGAGAGAGACAGATACAGAGACAGAGGGAGAGAGAGAGAGAGAGAGAGAGAGAGAGAGAGAGAGAGAGAGAGAGAGAGAGAGAGAGAGAGAGAGAGAGAGAGAGAGAGAGAGAGAGAGAGAGAGAGAGAGAGAGAGAGAGAGAGAGAGAGAGAGACACACACAGAGACAGAGACAGAGAGAGAGAGAGACAGAGAGAGACAGAGAGAGAGACAGAGAGAGACAGAGAGAGACAGAGAGAGACAGAGAGAGACAGAGAGAGAGACAGAGAGAGACAGAGAGAGACAGACAGAGAGAGACAGACAGAGAGAGACAGACAGAGACAGAGAGAGACAGAGAGAGACACACACACACACACGTTATATGTGTGTGTTTCTTACCTTTAACTCGGGTCTTTCAAGATTAAAGGACGCGAGAGTACTTGTTCCAAATCAACAATGGTATTGTTCAGTTCATTTCTGAAGATTTGAATATCTTGAAGAAAGTCGTTCATTTTTATCCACTCGTCGTGTAATTCAGATAATTCATTTCCCACATCTGTAATTAATGATGCCCTTATTGGAGACAACCTGTTGGAAAAAGCCATAATTATTGGTCGCATCGTGATTTAATTAATAATCAATTGCTTCACCATCATTCTCAGAGGAAACCAGACTTTACAATACACACACACAAACTTACCAATATTATGATAGGTTATCTTCTTCGTCAGATGAAAGATAGTTCATGTCTCAGTCACTTACCATTGGGTGAAGATGATAAAAATGAAAAACCGTCAAACAGAAGAGAAATGCCAGGCTTATAAGCCATGTTGGAAGAAGTCAGTTGGATCTTTGCCTGGATTTGCCTCATTGTTCTCTTTCCTGTTTTTCAACAGCTCAGTAATTCTGGAAATTTCCCCAAGCTTCCTGTTTTCAGCTGCACTCAGCTTACAGAATGTGCATAATGTATTCATGTTTGAGTTTAATTTTAACAATTTTATCAACTGTATACAAGTTTAATGTACATGAGTGGAACAAAAATATGCTCAAACAAGAGCATTGAGAGAAGTTTGTCATTTCATTTCTGCTCAACAAAGAACCAAGTTCCAAAGTAATCTTTGTGAATATACTCGATGGTGATGAATGTAATCGGAAAATTAATTTATTACCAAGAGTAGAACATGAACAAATGTTCATTGGATCACTCTTTGAATGTAATGAAAATATAAAAGGAAAGAAGTGCTTTAATCAGCAAGTCTCAGTTTAACATTTGCTTGCATGGAAGGGGAAGAAAATCAGTCTTCTATTTTGGGCTTTTGGGGCTTGAGTCGGTCTCAATTTTACATTTGTTTGTATGGAAGGGGGAGGAAATCAGTCTCCTATTTTACATTAGCTTGTATGGGAGGGAAGGGAATCGGTCTCAATTTTACATTTGCTTGTATGGGAGGGGGAGAAAATCAGACTCCTATTTTGGGTTTTTGGGGCTTGAGTCAGTCTCAATTTTACATTTGTTTGTAAAGAAGGGGGAGGAAATCGGTCTCCTATTTGGGGTTTTTGGGCCTTGAGACAGTCTCAATTTTACATTTGTTTGTATGGGAGGGGGAGGAATCAGTCTCCTGTTTTGGGCTTTTTAGGCATTGATTCAGAGAGTTTTTTTTCCCCCTTTTTCCCCATTCATTTGTATGGATGCCTTAGAAACCCCATTTATCCACGACTGACGGGACATGTTGATTGCTGGATGCCGGGATGACGTGCATGTCCATACAGGCCAAACAAAGCGTTAGACATAATGCTGTAATGACATCCCAGACCCAACACCGTAATGACATCTCAGCAAAAAAGACAGAGGGACAGATGGATAAACGGAGAACTCCAGATACTTTAATATATAGATAAAGTCCTGTCTCCTTCAGCTGCTCCTTTGCTGAACCCTTCCTATTGCTGCTATGAGCTTCTTCAGATGTGCTGACCAAAATTGGGCACAATATTGCAGACGACGCCTCATTAAATTCCTATACAGAGTTAACACGACCTCTTTTAATTTATCATTTATCCCACTTCAAATATAACCTAAAACACTTAGTTTTCCCCATGGCTGCCTGACACTGTGCTAACTGTTTAGCCCCTCGTACCCCTCGATCCATTAACACCAAAAGATCATTTTCCTGTGTCACATGCTTCAAGATTGCCCTTTGAATTACATAATCCGTATTTTCATTTTCCTACCAAACCCCAGCACCTTACTTTTCCTAATGTTGAACAGCATCTGACAATTTTTTTCCCAATCCGTTAAAGTATCTAGGTCAGGTCAGGTCAGGTATGGGAGCATGCGTCGGAGCAATGTGTCGCTGTGTCGCCTTTCTGCCGGCACTCCAGGCCATCCCCCAGGCGGATGCTGGCCCATCCCAATCTCCTTGAGATGCTGATCAACCTACTGCAACCATGAGGTACGTGGTCGGCCTATTGGCCTCCTCCACTCACGAGGTTCCCTTGCTGAGAGAATCTGATGAGCAGGATCAGTGTCAGGAAAATGAGCCACATGTCCACAGAACCACAGTTGATGCTCACGGACTATGCAGGTAACAAATCTTATTTGAGTCTCTCTCAGCAACCGTTCGTTGGACACAAAGTCCGACCAGTGATAGCCTAGGATTCTCTGAAGAGACCTGGTACCAATGGAATGAAGTCTCCATCTCAGATCCCTGGTCAGAGTCCAAGTCTCATATCCGTAGAGCAAGACTGGAAGCACCGAGGACCTGAAGACTCAGCTTTTCGTCCTCCTGCACAAGTACCAGCAGCGCCTCACCCCGTGATCCAGTGAATCCATGACTCCCCAGGCCCAACCCAGGCATCTATTAACCTCTGGCTCACAGACAGCAGAGACATGAATATCACTGCCATGATAAGTGAACCTCTCCGTGACCTCAACATCCTCACCACAAACAGGTACAGACAATTAAGATAGCACTATCCAAGGTGTCAATGAAAGCCTGGATCTTAGTTTTGACCCAGGAAACCTGTAATGCCAGCGGCTCAGACTCCTCGTTCAGCACCTCGTGGGCCCCCCCAAGAGGACATCTGGAGTCTCCACAAAGATGACTGCATCATCTGCGAAATCAAGGTCAGAAGTCTTGACATTCCCAAATGATGCACCGCAGCTTGATCTCTCAGACATCCTCCCCAGAATCCAGTCCGTACAAGTGCTGAAAAGTATGGGAGCCAATACACACCCCTGGCGAACACCAGTAACAACGGGAAATAAGTCAGAGATGGTATCACCATATCTCATAGCACACTCAGTACCAGAGTAGAGTTCAGACATCAGATTGATCAGTTTTGGTGGCACCCCACGAAGACCAAGAATCCTCCAGAGGGCATCCCGATTCACTGAATCGAACGCTTTGCAGAGATCAACATAGGCTGCAAGCAGCCCCTGCCGAAACTCTCGTCTGCGTTTGGTGTGGACCCGAAGAGCAAGGATATGGTCAAGTGTTGACCTCTTTGGTGTAAAGCCTGACTGCTCTGGACGCTGGTGCTCAAGTAGATGGTGGCAAACCCAATCAAGCATTATCCGAGCAAAGACCTTGCCCAGCAATAAGAGCAGCTTCACCCCTCGGTAGTTGTTGCGGCGTTGGCGATCATCCTTCCCTTTCCAGAGAGAGACAGCAAGGCCCCTCTTCCAGTCAGTTGAGATGATGCCTGCGCTCCAGGCAGAGCACAGAACTGCATGCAACGACACAAGTACAGCATTTCTACCAGCCTTGAGAAGTTTGGCATGGATGCCATCGATCCCAGGTGTTACCACCAGCCATGATCTCACCACTATCCTGTCTCCAAACCTTCGAGAGTGCTGCAATACCTATGTTCAAACGCTTGAGCTCAGATTTTAACAGACACAGTTGATCATCCTCTCTTAGAGATCGGACATTCTAGGCACCCACCCAAAGGGACTGCTTCATGTTAACCCAAGGAGACCATCGTCTGGTGGACGACACCTCAGCACCACTCCTCCACACACGACCGCAATTTGATCCTGGAGATTTCCCCTTTGGTTTTCCTCCTATCATCAAGGAATGGGGGTCCTGAAGACTTTGCCCCAATCTCGTCATCCAGTGAGCTGCCCTGCAGAGGGCACGGAGTTGGTTTTCATGTTCCCTTACATTTGTGGATTTTGCAGAATGAAGTGTTTTACGGTGGCCAGAGTACAAATCCTGCCACCAACCTCCTGCCGGAGCACAAATCTTGCCACCAACCTCCTAAAAAAAAGTAACCCAACTGCAGGAGGACATCCGCAGACACAGTTGGACACTAGAAATGGAAGGCCATTGCCTCACAAGGAGTTCCTCCGCCCTTTGACAGGTTTTGTTTTTAATCCAGCTGGGTGTCCATATCATACACCCTCCTCACCAGAAAGCCTGGTGGAGGAGACAGTTTAGTCGCCAACATCCCGACCATGAAACAGGTTAGTACAGGTTTACATGGTACCTGTACCAAGTCACAGATCTAATCTGGCCTGACAATAAGTATCGAGACTTTCCTGAATGTGACATCTCTGTCTCTGTCTCTGTATATATATACATATATATATATATATATATATATATATATATATATATATATATATATATATACATATATATATATATATATATATATATATATATATATATATATATATTTCTATCTCTGTCTATCTCTGTCCATCTATCTCGATGTCAATCTCTATCTCGATGTCAATCTCTATCTCTCTCTCTCTCTACATCTCTACATCTCTATCTCAAGATGAGAGTCATCTGCAAATTTGGAATGCTGACTCTTAATCCCCCTGTCCAAATCATCAATGTAAATCATGAATAATATCATTCCTAGAATTTATCCCTGGGGCACCTCATTACTTACATTTTCCTAGTGCAACATCCTCCCATCCACAGCCACTCTTTATGTCCTAACACTAAACCAGTTTCCAATCCAGTTAGCTACCGTGCTGTACCAGCCAACCAAAAGGGTCCTCACTTTAACAATCAGCCTTCTTTGCAGTACCTTATCAAAACCTTCATCCTTCAATACTATATTTCAAGTTTCCTCACCACATCAGTAAAATTATGATCAGCAGAAATGATTTTTTTAAATTACAGAAGTTCAAAAAGAAGGAAAACGACTTTGTGTAAGGAAGGACCCGTGCCTGGAAAAACACTCTCAATGTAGCAAGTGGCAAGTGCATAAACCACGGTGTCAAGTAGCATAAAAAGAATAGAAGTCAACAAGGAGTACGAGGATTCTTCACTGGGACTCAATGCTATATTGCTCCACTGTGCACCACTTCCTTGTTCCTCAAGATCAGCAATGCACTCCACACCAAGTCCAAATGCCACTGTAGAAATCAAACTCTGTGGGAGAGGAAAAGTTCAGTTGTGATCTTCCAAGTTGAAAGATTTGCCAAGTATGTCTTTTGCAGCTAAAGTAAAGTAAAGCTAATTTACAGCCATTTAAGTTGTTATGTGCACTTTGTCCTTTAAATCATGCTTGTTCAGCTGATTATCATCATTCTTAACAATTAAAGTACGTACGAGTGTGGCCCTGATGCTGAAAGTAAGTTGATCTTGCCATACCATGCTCACTGAGTAAGGCAGGTAAAGCAAAAAGTAAATGATGCCAGCACAGGCAGAAGAAAGGCTTGCTTGAGAGAAGAAAGTGCTGAGAAGTAAGCTCTGAGCAACTGTTGCCATTGAAAAAGTTGCTAAGAAGATGAAAAGTAGAACTCCGTCGCTATTTGTCAACACCTTGCCGAACTGCAGTTGAGAGAATGTGAAAAAGAGGATAACATGAATAACGGTGCAATGAAAGAGAAAGTAAAACCCACAGAAACAAGAAAAAAAAGCAATCAGAGATTGCAGATCATCACCAAGACTTGTTTTGTGTGGTGTAGTTTTTTGTGGAGTCTATGTACTGGTGTGTTACATAATTAATAAGAGACATAAGTGGAAATGCCAATTTATAACTGCTGGCAGTGATGACTATGTACCAAAACGTCCCGCTTTGATGCAACACCTTATACAACAACATGCAACAACACCATTATGCAACAACGCTATGCAACACCTGACCCTGAACCATGACGTTTTTTATCATTATTACTATGCAATTTAATTCAAAATTGATTAAAATAAATTAAATTCAAATCCCTCCCTCAAATGGCCACACTGCTGACATGGCACATGAAAAGGCTGCATGCCTAAACTCCATGTTTGCTTCTTAATGTTGTGTCCCAAACCTATTGCTTTCTGTACCCACCTTACCCAGTCACACCCAGCTGTTCCTGGACTCTGTCGTTTTCCCCTGACAAGGTGGAGAGCTTGCTGTCAAACCTCAACTCAGATTCTGCAACCGGTCCAGACGGCATCAACCCACATGTCCTAAAAACCTGCTCCTCTGCTCTTGCTCACCCTCTCTCTGTTCTATTCACCCTCTCATTTCCTCAAAGTCATCTGCCATCTGCTTGCAAATCAGCAAACATTACCGCTCTGCATAAAAAGGTGCAAAAACAGATCCCTGCAACTACAGACCAATCAGTCATCTTCAAATCATAAGCAAGGTTATGGGATCCATCATCGCTTTAGACATTAAATCCTTCCTCTTCTCCAATGGCTTGATTCCTGATCATCAATTTGGTCACTACCCTGAACATGCTGCTTCTGCTCTCCCAACAATCCTCAATGCCAGACATGAAATCAGAGCAATCTCCCTCGACATATCGTGTGCCTTCGATACGGTCTGGCACCCTACTCTGCTCACTAAATTCTCTTCCTATGGTATCCAAGGACATCTCCACTCATGGCTCACAAACTTCCTCTCTCGTCACAGCCGTGTGACCCTTAATGGAGTTCTCTCATCCCCTCTTCCTGTCCAGGCTGGAGTTCCTCAAGGTAGCGTTCTGGGCCCTGTTCTTTTTCTGTTTTTCATCAATGATCTCCCTACTCTCTGGAAAATCCTCTTTATCTCTTTGCTGATGACTCCACCCTCTCCCATGCCATTGTCATTCCTCGGACTGGCAAGTGGCAGCTTCTTCATCCTCTGCAGATCTGGATATAATCACAAGCTGGTCCAACATGTGGAACATGTCTTTCAATCCTTACAAATCTCACACTCTCACTATATCTCTCCGAAAGGACCATCTGAAATCCCCCCCTCCCCCAATCTACTTTTTCAAGAGTCCTCTTGAAGAAGTCCTTTCATTCAGGCTTCTCGGTCTCACTATCTGCCATGATCCTTCCTGGGAAAGCCACATTTCCATCCTGGCCTTCAAAGCCAGTCGCCGACTGGGCATCCTCCATTGTGCAAAGTCCTTCCTTGGCACACCTGAGCTCCTGACCATGTAAAAATCTTTCGTCCACAACCTGATGGTGTACTGCTCTCCCCTCTCACCTTTCTCGGCTTCACGCTGTGGAAACCGAGGTATTTAGGAACATTGGTATCTCTCGTGATGAGGCTGTCTTTAAGTCTCTCACTCTCTCACCGCAGGCAGGTCGGTGATCTTTCTGTCTTCTACTCTCCCATCTCTGACCTCGCCCCTCCCCCCCCAGCTCTGTCTGTCTGTCCCCCCCCCCCCACATATTTCCACAGGGTGCTCAATGTCCACCAGCAACCCCCTTCTGGTAAAACTACCAAAATCAAGAATCACTGCTCACCTTTACTCTTTCATTCCTCTTTTTCCCCACCTTTGGAAAAAAAACTCCCACACTCTTCTCTCCAGGTCTTCAAAATAGCTCTTTACCACCATCTCTTATCTTCCCCCATCCAAAACCATGATCTTTTCCACCCCTCCACCACAAACCCACCTCCTTCAAATTCCCTGCGTTCCTTCCTGAAAGACCCTGTAGTGTCCATCTTGTTTACCCTGTGCACCCTGCCCCATCCCTCTCCCTTCCACAGATCTCCTCATGTCTCTGTTCCTCACTGATTTTCCTTCCCTCACCCACCCCTTGTCTCCTGCTCCCTTTGTTGTGGGTTTGTGTGTTAGCTCTCGTACGAGACTCGACAGTGTAAACAAAAAAAAACCTTTGTAATTTCTCTTTAGAATTTCCCCTTGGAACCCTTTAGAATTACCCTTCATAACTACTCTTTAGAATTACTCTTTCGAACTTACCCTTTAGAATTACTCTTTATAACCCATTAGAATCACCCTTTAGAACCCTCTAGAAATACCCATCGATTAGGACCCCTTAGAATGCTCTAGAAATACCCATTAGAACCCCTTAGAACTCTTTAGAACTATTTTGAATTGTCTCACTGCTGGAGGGGTTTTGGGGGAGGGGCGCAATCACCCTACGGGCAATGTGCTCGGGCATCTAAAAATCGAACTTGTTCCAGGGGATCGAGCTGCTGGAATGTTGATAAAAAAGCAGCTGGCAATAATGACCTTCAATAGGTCATTACCTCCCTGCCTAACCCTCTCTGGCCTTCGGTTAGTGCTCATTTACACCTTGTGGTTGACTCCAAATGCCCCAAGAATTAGCTTGGCACATGACTGAGTAGTAAAAACAACTGCATAAACCAACTCGAAGTAACACCAAGAAAAATGGATGAACAACACATGCACAGCATCATTACCAGCCTCTGTGGTGTAATGGTTCGAGCATCTGCTCTGAATATGGGAGGTCAGTTGTTCAAACCCTGAATGAGGACCGAGTCATACCAAAGACTAAAATCCTGCTTCCTTTATTGATGCTCAGCATTGAAAAGGATCGAGCTCACCGATTTCACAGAAACCTGTCATGGTCGCCTGTCCAATTGACAATCCCATAAAATACAGTATGTGGAATAAGGAAATAGTCAGAAATAGTAGCAGGGACCTGTGTAACCTCTGTGGTGAAAGCCTGCTTCGAGAATGCCACATCGTTCTATGGGCACTGTTTGACTCCAAAGCAAAAGCTGTTCGACAACCTCGATCGCTGAGGTTGATCTTCACAATGCTTGTGGTGCCGCTTGGCACCCTTTTTACCTGTAGCTTTGGTCATTTTACAATGACGGGAAAATTTTGATGGATGGCAAGACAATTTTGAATATGACAGCTCCGAAGATATCTTTGACTGCATCGCAGTAAGGACCAACATAGTGACCATATGATTTATTTCAAGTTGACATTGTGTGTGGAGTCAGATGAACTATCCAACCAATGGGGGGAATGGAATGTTATACAGACAAACAGACCGATGAACAAGAGTACTATTATATAGACTAGCGGCTATCCACAGAACATCCGCACAATGTAAAATGTGACTTCAAATCCTCAACTCTCCCCCCCCCCCGCTCCCGCTTCAACAAACCACAAGTCATCAACCCCTCTGGTCCCAAAACCCCAGATCCTCAACCTCCCTCTTCCAATCCTAAGGCATCAATACCCTCCCCACTCCAAGCTTTCAAGTCCCCTCCTATCTCCCCCCCCACCACAATTCCTCAATCCCTACACCATAAGTCCTCAACCTCCCCCATAAATCCTGAACCTCCCCTTCCCAACTTTGCCCCATCTTTGCTCTCCCCTCCCCTCCAAACCCCAGCTCTGTGCTCCACACCTCACCCCCCCCCCATCCCACTCCCACCCTCATAAAAGGAAATGGGCATTCCCACATCGAAACAGTGGAATATTCAACGCTTTCCCGTCCCTTATCATGCTATCATCGACTTCAGAGAAACCCGTCACGGTCGCCTGTACAATTCACAATCCCACAAAATATGCACGCGGAAAGAGAAAATAGACAGAAATAATAGAAACGACCAACGTAACCACTGTGGTGAAAGCCCTGCTTGAGAGAATGCCACATAGTTATTTGGGTGGTGTATAGACAACAGACCGCTGCCTCAAGTGATGCCTATCGGAATCCTTTTAACAGTCGCTTTGGTTGTTTTACAATGAAGGCAAAACTTATAGAGAGGGCATGGCGATTGTGAATATGACAGGTCCGAAGACCCCATTGCAGTAAGCACGAACATGGTGACCACAAGATTATTTTTTTCCAAGTTGAAATTGTGGTTGGAGTAGCGAACTGTCTCATGAATGGGTGGAACGGAATGTTACATAAAGACAGACGGACAGACAAGCGTATTATTAGATAGAGAATTAACAGCACCGTTCATATGTCATGAGTTAATAAAGAAAACTAAATTCTGTCTCTGATTATTTTAATTCTCATCGCAGACAGTTGATGCTTACGAACAGTCGGGTTCACACCTGGGGAGATCCAGCAGTTATGCAATTGTTCCTCTTATACTGTGATAACTGTCGTTACAATAACAGCATGTCCTTCTTAAGACACACGAGTTGAGGCTTCACATCAACTGCACAGCAATTCTCAGGTATATAGAAGTTCAAACATATTTAAACTTGACACAAGTGAAAAAAAATGTTCTCGTGCTTTTGCACTGAATGTATTGAATCATGGAAGCGTGTACTTACAACCAACAAACTCGAAGGTCAGTTGGAATCTGCAAAAGCTGTTCAAGTTGAGCTTTGGTATTTTTATTCATCATTGTTTGTTTGTCTATTATTTGCTAATTTCAAGAAGGTTTCTCGAAAAAAAAAAGTAATAAATAGGAGAAAAATACGATAAGTTCAAAAAGTATAAGAGATAACAAAGTACATATTAACACCTTGAGAACCAGCAGCAGGAGTGATGAGCTAACAAGGAAGGGCACCAAACTGCTCAGAAACCAGGCAATACGATGCACAGTCTCCTTCAGTCCCATCATCATCATCATTTGAGCCAGGCGCGCCTCCTTCTCTTGTACAATGGCACGTGTTGTCATAGCGACAGCATAGATCCACGCCAGTGTGAGGAACATGGGCAGAGAGTGGCTGAGGGATCTTAGGAACCTGTCAAACAAGGAGTTAGACACTTAGTCTTGGTTACTGGTTTCAAAAAAAAAATTATCATTGCGACTTCCCTGTGCCAATTAAAATTTGCTTTCAGACACAATATTCATTCATCAAGCATCAAACATGTTTTGTTTCCCTTTCCAAATAGTTTCGTTCTTCAATTTCTTTTAACTCTTCCTCATCTTGTGCCCTTTCACCTCAAATTAATATTCATACACATAATACCTTCCCCGACAGATTTTATATCGCAGAATAGACATATTTGTCCTGCTCTCAAACACTCACTCCACTGTCTGTCTCATATGCATTCAGTGCTTGCAGTATGGGTTATGTGCAGAATGTACTACAGCAACTATCCATCACTGCTGCTATATCTCTCAGCTCCATCACCTGCACAATCTAGTCCTGCAAGAGCTGTCATGTTGGGAGAAATTCCTGCCCATATATTCCATCCACAATCCTGACCAGTTAAACAATTTGCAATGCTCTTTTTACAAACTTTCTCTGATACTAAGAGTCCTGAAAGTCAAGAATTCTTCTCGAGGCATACCTGTCATTCACATGGCATGGGTGTGGAAATCCCTGCACATAGAGTCCACTTCCAATGTCGTTGTGACTGAGGAACCTTGAAATTCCACTGTCCAACATGTCCTGCAGGTATGCAAAGCCTTTACTCAGATACAGCGAGTGATTGCGAGGTTCTGCAGTCCAGATCCTGGTGGAAAAACCAACAAGTCACACTTGAGTTAGCAGCTTTCAAGCAATGAGCAAGTGACTCGTCTTGGAGATATTTATTTATCAAAAAAATGAAGGTTGAATGATCGTGTCTCAGGTCTACAAGATCAGCATAAGTGCATGCTAAATATGTAAGGCAGGATCAATTAAATAAATATCATTTTACAAAATGTATAATGGACTGCTTGAACTATCTTGGACAAAAAAGTGAAGGGTTGGACAAAAAATAAACACCAGACAAAAATAATGCCACATATTTTACTGAGCTTTTTGAGGTGTCTCTGGATGGATATCTATCTTCTATCGATATATTACTAAAACTCTCATCTTGTATACATATATGTATGTATGTATGTATGTATGTTCCCGAAATACAGCCAGAACTGTACACTATAACTCAAAAATATTTGGCCCACCTTACTCACCATTCTCTTGCGGTGTGCAGTATCAAGTTTTGTTAAAATCGGACAACTAAAAAATATTATAAAAAAAATCAATTCCCGATTCAGTCAAGTACTCTTCGGGAGTATTTGATCAATGCAAACAACCTCGGCAGTATAGTTCGCTGGAGCTATTTTTTTTTAATGTTTTTTTTAATCAACCGCTGTCACAACGGGAACCCAATGGGTTCACGGGTCGTCGAGTACATTACTAAAACTCTCATCTTGCATATATGTATGTATGTATGTATGTATGTATGTTCCTGAAATACATCAAAACGGTACAACATAGCACAAAATTTTTTGGGCCACCTTACTCACCATTCGCCTGCGGTGTGCAGTATCAAGTTTCGTTAAAATCGGGTAACGAAAAAAAATTCTTAAAAAATCAATTCCCGATTCAGTCGAGTACTCTTCAGGAGTATTTGATCAATGCAAACAACCTCAGCAGTATAGTTGGCTGGAGCTATCTTTTTTTTCTTTTCTTCAAATTATTTATTTAAAAATCTCAAACATTTAGTATTGACAAAGAACGATTTCTTTTTAAGCATAAAACAAACCGCCATTTTGATCTAATACTACTGTGTTCATTAATAAATAAAATTGTGTTTAGAAGATTCCGCAAAATAATCTCTTTGACTTTCTTTTCTCCATTTTTTTATTCACATTGATGTGCAATATCAAGTTTCGTTTAAATCGGGCAAGGAAAAAAATTATTAAAAAATCAATTCCCGATTCAGTCAAGTACTCTTCGGGAGTATTTGATCAATGCAAACAACCTCAGTGGTAATAGTTGGCTGGAGCTATCTTTTTTTTTTGTTTTCTTCAAATGATTTATTAAACAAGCTCAAATGAGCTAAGATCCTCATCCTCTTAATGATGACGTCATAAAAACGAATATGACGTCATTGTGATGTATCAGGTTTGTGATAAATTATGTGTTAATGCCCGGCTTGATTCCCGCAAACAAAATTCAAACAGCTTGCCTAGTTTCTGAGATAATGATATAGGCGATTTCCATTAGCGGCGATATTATGACGTCAACTTTTTTCTAGGAAGAATTTCCAAAATCGGACATGGTTACTGCCTGCGTGTGGGCTTTCTGCATATACATGGCAAGTTTCGCAAAGATCCGATGAAAACTCTGGGTTGTGAAACAAAAAATGTCAAAAAATAGGAATGAAGTCATAAAAATTGATACGACGTCATAGTGATGTATCATATGTGCGGTAATTTATCTCTGCTAATGCCCTGTTCGATTCCCGCAAACAGAATTCAATAAGCTTGCCGAGTTTTGGAGATAATTTTTTAGGCGATTTCCATTTGCGGAGATATTTTGGCGTCATAACTTTTTTTTTCTAGGAGGAATTTCCAACATCGGAGATGGTTACTGTCTGCGCAGAGTATTTTTACATATATACATGCCAAGTTTCAGGAAGTTTCGATGAAAACTGCAGGCTGTGAAACAAAAAAGTCCACAAGAAGAAGATGAAGAACAACAACGTGAGTAAGGTTTCGTGATCCTCCACGAGGATCTAAAAATCTCAAACATTTAGTATTGACAAAGAACGATTTCTTTTTAAGCATAAAATAAACAGTCATTTTGATCGAATACTTCCGTGTTCATTAATAAATAAAATTGTGTTTAGAAGATTACACACAATAATCTCTGACTTTCTTTTCTCCATTTTTTTTTTTTCACATTGATGCGCAATATCAAGTTTCGTTCAAATCGGGCAATGAAAAAATTATTAAAAAATCAATTCCCGATTCAGTCAACTACTCTTCGGGAGTATTTGATCAATGCAAACAACCAATTTTAGGAGTAGTAAGTAGGTTGGAGAAGTTGTATAGTTCGGTGGAGCTATCTCTTTTTGTTTTTTTGAAATCATTTTTTTTTCAACCGCTGTCACAACGGGAACCCAACGGCTTCACGGGTCGTCAAGTTCCTTATAAAAAATAGGATAGCGCATTTTGAAGCTTACGTGGATCAGTGGCAACAGTCACTAAAATCACCCACAAAACCCCTTGGACACTGATTTTTCAGTCTCTGTAATTGTAATCATCTCTACCGTAAAATCTGCTGTTGAAAGCAATAGTGATTGCGGAGTGGATTGCAAGACAACGTGGATTCTCTGATTGTGTGATGCATCAAAGTGTTGTTGGACTCCCAGTGCTTCTTTCCTGCAAATCAGTTGCACAGTGTGTGTGTGTGTGTGTGTGTGTGTGTGTGTGTGTGTGTGTGTGTGTGTGTGTGTGTGTGTGTGTGTGTGTGTGTGTGTGTGTGTGTGTGTGTGTGTGTGTGTGTGTGTGTGTGTGTGTGTGTGTGTGTGTGTGTGTTTCACAAGTGTTCCTGTCCTCAGGAGGACATTCTGTTTCTTCCTTCACCATCAACATCGCTCCGAATACTGGAGCTCAGTGTGAGGACCAAGGGTACTGAATAAAGACTATTTATTGCACAGGCTGCTGAAATGAAACAGTTCAAATATCTCTGGCCATGGTGCACAGACCACCACTCCCTTCATTCCCATAACACTTTTGTCAATAACACCCTGGGGTTCAGTACCGTATGATCCATTCATAAAGCCGTGAGGTTGAAGAAGTTGTAGATTTGTAGTGAAGATTCATGCAATTGTGTATTACATTGGTTGTGGGCTGTAAGGGTGGCCTCGATGTACGTCCACTCACCTCGAAGCTGTGCAGCCAGGGTTTGAATCTCCACTCATTTATTAACTGTCATTCTGTTGTTTCACGGGCAGAGTGATTCATCAGTGTGTGTGCTATCCATTGGATGGATGTTAAACTGGGCACCCCATCTTCTGGCAATAGTTTGTTTGTTTGCTGTTTTTGGCATCCACTTATCATTGTCATGATTTTCATGCTTTCAACTGGTTAAGACTGTGCTGCATCGCCATTGCTACCAAGGCATCAGTTGGAAGATGTTAAAGATCCCACGGTGTCTTTACGAAGAGTAGGTGAGCTATCGGCAGCACCCTGGAAAAATTAGAAAATTCCTGTCCTAACCTGCAGAGGGCATTGCATCAGCAGCACAGCTGTGCCCTCACCCAAAGATGCCACCCCGCAGCCTTGTGCTGCACACAAAATAAATATATATCTTTTGTGAGATTGATTATGAAAAATGTCAAAATATGTCGTTATATTATGGCAATCCATAAAAGGATTGTGGTGTCATATTGTGGTATCCTACCTTGTTTGGTTGTCTTTTTGGGGAATCCATCCTAACATGTTTTTTCATGCAATTACCTTCTCCTGATACGGTGAGTTGGCTCAACAGAGTCAGTATCCATTCGGATTTTGTACGATACATGAGGCCCAGCACCTGGTTCACTGCCACCTGATTGGCCCTCAAACACAAGTGCTCCCCACAGAGAATTGGTGCTGAGAAGCTCATGCGAACGTTTGATCAGCTGCTCCTCTGAAGACTGTGGCTCATACTTGTTGAGTTCCAGACACTGAAGAATAGCAAGGTACATTTGTTGTATGGCCTTTCACTTTCACACATATTATCATGCTCTCTGGTTCCACCAAACAAAAGGCACACTATAAAACTGAATTTGTTCCCTTCTTTATTTACATATGCTTCAAAAAATAAAAGACTACGAAACCAAAACCAACCAAATTTTACATGTTCCCTCAGGGTACCCCAAGTAGGGGTTTCTGTCTGTGTAGCATATCTGGGGGAGAGAAGTCAAGGTGGAGGGAGCACCTCAATTCTCTCTGTAAATGTGGGTCATATAGCGCCACATGGTTGGTGCCAATATTTCATGGGGATCAAGCATCTGTACCAGTAATCTAATTTTAATTTTCCCTTGTGGCAGTGTTTTTCAAGCAATTGCCAATTCGTTCTTTATATGAATTGGGAGTGCTTTAGAATTAGAAAGGCTGTGCCAAATACCAACATGGCGATTCACAATGTATGAACTGGTTCGAACCCGTGTGAACCAGTTCACACTCATTTGAACTGGTATGAACTGGTGTGAACCGGGATGAACCCGTATGAATTGGTTAAAACTGGTTTTAACGCGTATGAACCGGCTCACACTGGTTTGGGCTGGTTTTGACTGATATGAACCTGTTTCAGCCGGTATAAACCAGTTTCCTGTCAGGTCAGGTTCGATCTGTGACCTGCTACAGGTACCATGTAAACCTGTACTAACCTGTTCCATGGTCGGGTTGTCGGCGACTAAACCGTCTCCCCCACCAGGTTTTCTGGTGAGGAGGGTGTTTGGATATGGACACCCAGCAGGATTAAAAACAAAACCTGTCAAAGGGCGGAGGAGCTCCTTGTGAGCCAACGGCCATCCATATCTAGTGCCCAACTGTGTCTGCGGACGTCCTCCTGCAGTTGGGTCACTTCTTATTAGGAGGTTGGTGGCAGGATTTGCACTCCGGCCACCGTAAAACCCTTCATTCCGCAAAACGCAAAAACGCAAAAAAATCTGAAAACCCACTCCGTGGGAGTACCTCCTGTGCAGCTTCCCTTCGCAGGGCAGCTCACCGGATGATGGGATTGGGGCAAAGCCTTCGGGACCCCCAATCTTTGATAGGAGGGAAACCACGGGGTAGCATCCCTGGGTCAGATTGCGGGAGAGTGTGTCGGAGTGGTGCTGAGGTGTTGTCCACCAGACGGCGGTCTCCTTGGATTAACCTGAGGCGGTCCCTTCGGGTGGGTGCCTGGAAAGTCCTATCCCTAAGAGAGGATGATCACCTGTCTCTGTTATCATCTGAGCTCAAGCGTTTGGACATCGGGATTGCAGCTCTCTCTGAGGTTCGGAGACCGGATTGCGGCGAGATAATGGTGGGTGGTTACACCTACTATTGGTCTGGTCGCTCTGATGGTTTCCATACCCAAGGAGTTGCTGTAGCTGTGTCCAATAAGCTGACCCCAATGATAATTGAGGTAACACCGGTCAACGAGCGTATTATGAGATTAAGGATTCGTCACTCCTTCGGTGTCATTTCCCTGGTCTCTGTTTTTGCTCCGACTGAGGCGAGTGATCTCACCGTGAAGGATGCATTCTATGCCACACTCGAGTCTGTGGTTGATCAGTGCCCCAGACGAGATACACTTCTAGTCTTGGGGGATTTCAATGCATCGACTGGAACTGATAGGGACGGTTATGAGGTGTGTGTTGGTCCCCATGGGTCAGGAACTATGAACCAGAATGGCACCAAGTTCCTTGACTTTGCAAGAAGTCATGGACTTAGGGTGGCTGGTTCATGGTTTCAGCGCCCACAAGCTCATCGCTGGACTTGGTATTCCAACGCTGGCGGTGTGGCAAAGGAGATTGACCATGTCCTCATTGACGGTCGTTGGAGGATGATCCAGAACTGCAGGGTCTACCGGAGTGCTCAGTTCCTCAATACTGACCACAGGCTTGTTGTAGCAACTCTAAAGCTGCACCTTAAATCCTGGAGAATGGTACCATCCCAGCCGAGGCTGGATGTTGCCAAGCTCAGGGATGAGAGAGTAGCTGAGGAGTTTGCGAACAGGCTGAGTGGACACTTGGGGGGTCTGGGTGCTTTGGGGGGTCCTGAAGAGTTGTGGAGCGCCTTCAAGACCACCGTCCTTGATGTTGCCGGTGGATGTCTTGGAGCTCACCACAGGACAAAGAAGAATTTTGTCTCTCAAGGGACACTGGATACCATTGACCAGAGCCGCAGGGCCAGGCTGAATGGCAGAGCTGAGCTGTTCAGGGAGCTGAGGCGTAAAACTGTACGTGCACTGAGGGTGGACAAGGAGGCCTATGTGCGAGGAATCTGTGAGGGGGTAGAGCATCACGTGTGGACAGGTGATTCTCGTCCCGCTTACAGGGGAATTCGCGCATTACGTTCATCCAAGCCCATCCCTCGGAGCACTACAGTTCGAGCAGAGGGTGGTAGGCTCTTGACAGAGGAGTCTGAAGTGACGGCCCGCTGGGCCGGTTACTTTGAGCGGTTGTACCAGGCTGATCCCCCAACTGTCGAGTTGGACGTCAAGGGTGTTACAATCCCTGTTGCTGACCCTCGAATCAACTGTGGTCCACCAACGCTTGTGGAAACACGGGCTGCGGTGAACCAGTTGAAACGGGGCAAAACTCCAGGGATCTGTGGCATCCATGCTGAACTTCTCAAGGCTGGTGGAAATGCTGCACTCGTGTCGTTGCATGCAGTTTTGTGCTCTGCCTGGAACACAGGCATCATCCCAACTGACTGGAAGAGGGGCCTTGTTGTCCCTCTCTGGAAAGGGAAGGGTGATCGCCAAGACTGCAACAACTACCGAGGGGTGACGCTGCTCTCAGTGCCGGGCAAGGTCTTTGCTCGGATAATTCTCGATAGGGTTCGCCACCATCTGCTTGAGCACCAGCATCCAGAGCAGTCAGGCTTTACACCAAAGAGGTCAACGATTGACCGTATCCTTGCTCTTCGTGTCCTCACCGAACGCAGACGAGAGTTTCGGCAGGGGCTGCTTGCAGCCTATGTTGATCTCTGTAAAGCGTTCGATTCAGTGAATCGGGATGTCCTCTGGAGGATTCTTGGTCTTCGTGGGGTGCCACCAAAACTGATCGATCTGATGTCTGAACTCTACTCTGGTACTGAGAGTGCTGTGAAGTGTGGTGGTACCATCTCTGACTTATTTCCAGTTGTTACTGGAGTTCGTCAGGGATGTGTACTTGCCCCCACACTTTTCAGCACTTGTATGGACTGGATTCTAGGGAGGATGTCGGAGAGATCAAGTTGCGGTGCGTCATTTGGGAATGTCAAGATCTCGGACCGTGACTTTGCAGATGATGCAGTCATCTTTGTGGAGACTTTAGACATCCTCTTGGGGGCCCTCGAGGTGCTGAATGAGGAGTCGGAGCCGTTGGGATTACGGGTTTCTTGGGTCAAAACTAAGATCCAGGCTTTCAATGACATCTTGGATGCTGCTGTCCTGTCTGTGTCTGTTTGTGGTGAGGATGTTGAGGTCATGGAGAGATTCACTTACCTTGGCAGTGATATTCATGTCTCTGCTGGTTGCGAGTCAGAGGTCAATAGATGTCTGGGTCGGGCCTGGGGAGTCATGGATTCACTGGATCATGGGGTGTGGCGCTGCCGGTACCTGTGCGGGAGGACGAAAGTCCAAGTCTTCAGGTCCTTGGTACTTCCAGTCTTGCTCTATGGGTGCAAGACTTGGACTCTGACCAAGGATCTGAGACGGAGACTTAATTCCTTTGGTACCAGGTCTCTTCGGAGAATCCTTGGCTATCGCTGGTCGGATTTTGTGTCCAACGAGCGGTTGCTGAGAGAGACTCGGATGAGATTTGTTACCTGCATAGTCCGTGAGCATCAGTTGCGGCTGTATGGACATGTGGCTCGTTTTCCTGACTCTGATCCTGCTCACCAGATTCTCTCAGCGAGGGAGTCTCATGAGTGGAGGAGGCCAGTGGGTCGACCACGTGCCTCATGGTTGCAACAGGTTGACCATCATCTCAAGGAGATGGGGTTGGGCCTGGCATCTGCCTGGGGGATGGCCAGACGGAGGCCCCTGGAGTACCGGCGGAAAGTGGACGCAGTGACGTGCTGTTCTGGCACATGCTCCCATACCTGACCTGAGCCGGTATGAGCCAGTTTCAACGTGTTTCGGCCGAATTCAGTGGGTTTCAGCCAGTATTAAATTGTTTCAAACAGTTTTGGATGGTTTCAGCCAGGATCGAACCTAGTTTCCACCGCTATCAAATGGTTTTGGTCGGTATGAGCTGGTTTCAACCGGTATAAACTGGTTTCAGCCAACTTCAGCAGGCATGAACTGGTTTCAGCGGGTATATATTATTTCAAAGCCGGTATATTGATACTCTTCTTATCCTATAATTCTTATTCTTATTCTTATTAACCTCCGCCATCTTCGAAGATGGATGGAGGTTACTGTTTTCACCCCTTTCTGTTTGTTTGTTTGTTTGTTTGTGAACAGTATTACGGAAAAACTCCTCGACGGATTTCGACGAAACTTGGTGGGGGGGGTTAGGTATGGTCCAAGGATCATGCCATTACATTTTGGACTTGGTCCCCCCCCCCAAAAAAAAATTGTTAGAGAATTTTTTTTTTCATGTTTCTACATGTTTTAAGTGATCTTTTAAGCATTTCTACATGTTTTAAGTAATTTCCAACCCCCCCCCCCCAAAAAAAAATTGTTACTCCCCCCCCAAAAAATAGAGAAATTTTTTTTTGCATTTCTACATGTTTTAAGTGATTTCCAACCCCCCAAAAAAGTTGTTACAGAAAAAAAAATTTTTTTGCATTTCTACATATTTTAAGTGATTTCCAACCCCCCTCCCCCCAAAAAATTGTCAGAGAAAAAAAAATTTTGCAACTTTTTTTTCAACAAAATTTCGATTTTTTTTTTTGCATTTTTACATGTTTTAAGTGATTTCCAACTCCACCCCCCCCCTCCCCCCAAAAAAAAAATGTTGGAGAAAATAATTATAACTGTCAGCACTGTTGACATCATATTTAATGAATAAGATAGAAGGTTCACTTGAGTGACCCAGCAGTATTGGCGGCGGAGGTTTTGCACTCTCCCGAGTGCCCCCCTCTAGTTCTTCTCCTTGTTTTCCCTTTCGAAGGGGTGAGGTCCAATGGCAACAAGCTTCTTCCCTGCATTGACCACAATACTCCTCCTCTTCCCCCTGACCCCAGCCAACTCTCTACTCTCCATCTAACCCCACCCCTCCCCTTTATTGATGTCCCCCCCCTCCCACAATCCTCCTATCTCAACCATGGCCTACTTTACCTCCATTGCTCTTCCAACCTATCTGCTCTATTTGCCATGCTCTCTTCCCCCATCCACACCAAGCGTCCAGCACGTCTCAGCCGGAATTTTATTTACCTCCCCGTCAAGCTCATCTGCACACCAACCTCCACCCTCAGTTCATCCATCCTCCATCTGCCCCCCTCTTCACTCTCACAATCCACCTGACCCAGTTGTTCTCGCAAATCTGCAGAATCTGTTGTCTCCTCTCTGTCAATGCTACTGTTGCCAGACAGTAAAGGTCGGCTGGCATTACACATGACATCAGAACCTTCCCTTTCAATCTTGATATCTTTCTGTCTGCCATTAATCCCTCCACCCCGATGCATTCACACCCACCTGGATCCTCCTCCGCCTTGGATTTACTATCCCTGGTCACGATTCCCCCTAGATACTCAAATCTATATCCCTGCCTGATATCCTTCCCCTCTAACCTGATATTCATTTATTTTCTCTGCTGCCCAACCCACATCACCTCAGTCTTCTCCATACTCATCTTCAGTCCATGCTTCCCAAATACCTCCTTCAACTTCCCCAGTACTTCATGCATCTCCCACCCACAACAACCAGATCATCTGCATACAACATCCTCCCCATACTACTCCTCATGTTTATCTTCCTGCTTTCCAGCTCCATCACCATGATAAACATGAGTGGGTTGAGAGAACTTCTGTGCCTCAAACCGATGTTCACA
Organism: Eptatretus burgeri; assembly: GCF_056783735.1. NCBI lineage: Eukaryota > Metazoa > Chordata > Myxini > Myxiniformes > Myxinidae > Eptatretus > Eptatretus burgeri. The sequence goes on from NC_140966.1 coordinate 3,559,413, forward strand.
CTGAACTAGTCAGACATCCTAGGACCAACCAAAACTCTTTCCTTCCTTCCCTTGTGCATCCCTTCCACCAACCTAACTTCTGCTTCCAGAACTCCCATCCATCCCAGAGTCACCATCACTATCTCTCTTGGAACAGTGTCGTAGGTCTTCTCCAAGTCCACAAATCCCAATGCCATTTCACCTTGCACCTCCAACCTCTTCTCCACCAGCTGGCTTAGCGCAGACATCCCATCCGTCATCCCCTATCCTTTCTAAACCCCGACTGCTCTTCTCCGATCTCCATCTCATCACTCTTCCTTATCCTCCCGTCCAGAATACTCTCCAGCACATTCATGACATCACTAAGGCGCATAATGCCCCTGTACTGCCCCAGATCTTGAACATCGCCCTTCCCATTCCATATTGACACAATTAACCCTGTCCTCCAATCCCCGTTATTGAACCCTCGCTCATACATATATTCAACAGCCTCTTCGTCCAACTGACTCCGATTTCTCCCACTACAATTATCTCTGTACACACCTCATCAATGCCTAGTGCTCTTTCCTTCTTCATGCTCTTCAATGCCATCTGCAGCACCTCTTCCATGATCTCCACCAACTCAACTTTCCCCTCCACATAACATGGTAGATCCAGCTTGCTGATGCTTCCTCCCCAGTTTAACAGCATATCAACAGCTCCTTGAAATATCCTTCCTACACTTTAACCACTGCCCCCTGTCTGTCACTACCCTCTTGCCACCATCCTTATTCGCTGCTCCCCCCCCCCACCAACCCTTTTCATGTCCTTACTATCCTCATCCCTATCACAAGCCAATTTATAGATGATCTTCTTCCCACCATCCTCTTCCAACCTGTTGTACACCTCTTCCATACCATTCCTTGCCTTATCCACAACTCTCCTTGCTGATTTCTTATTTTGCCCATGCAAGTGCAGCAACCCTGCATCCAGCTGCCTCCCTCTATTCTTGATCTTCTCTATCCTTTTCCAAACATCCAACTTTCCACCAAATGCCTTTGCTACTTCCTCTGTCCACGATACCTGGTTTGTATTCCTCAATGATGCACCGTTTCCTGATGTCCTTCCACACAAAACTTCTGAAATTCTCCAAAATGCCTCTGTATACTATTTCCACTCCTCCTCCAAACCTCCCACTTCTTCTCAAAATTGCTCTGACCTGGTCCTCACCCTCTCCTTGCACCCTATGAAGATGTTTCCTCGACACATTTCCCTGCATTACAATCCTTAAAGGGGCTGTCACACCTTGACGTTTTAGCCAGTGTATGCCGACGTATGAAAAATTTGGCGAATACGCTGGCACACGTCAAATATGTTATGGGTAAGTTTTGTATACGTTAAGAGCCCGCTGAAGCACGCTGGCATACATCGTAGTACGCCGAGCTCGTCAATAAATTTTGTGCATACTCAAAAAATTTTGATGTATGCCAGCGTATGACTCACACGTTCCGCATACGCTGGCCATAAGTTGTAGACACCTTATGCAATCGTCGACACACGTTACTTGTAAGTTACTCATAAGTCAAAATACGTCGAGGTAATGTTTAGCGTACCCGAAACTTATTTCTAACCTACGAGTAACGTGCTTTGAACCTACGTGTAACGTATCTCCAACGCATATTGACGTATTTGACGTCTTCCGGACGACCACAGAACTTACTGAACGTGTTTCAAACTTACAGCTACCGTATAATGGTGTATTGGCAGCGTTTAAGGTAGTGGTTCTCAAAGTGGTCCCTACCGCCCCCCCCCCAGTGGGCGCTGGGAACTTTCAGGGGGGCGCTCCAGACTCCATGAGTGGTGGGGGGGGCGCTGGCAATGATTTGGGGGGCACTGGCGATTTAGAGGAGCAGCGGCGATTAGCAGCGCTCATTGGGCTTCCTGCAGTCTGAACAGGTAACCCGGCGCCATTCGGCAAATTGGCCATACAATGCCCGTTGCGGTCCTCCTCGTTTGCCGTGGTGCCGTCCAGAGATAAATTAAAGACAGGCAATGGGACAGGTAGGCCTTTTTGTAAATAATGAACACATTTTAAAATGGATTTATTCTGAAAATCATTAAGTTCTTCAAGCATATTACAGAATTGTTTACCAACAATGCAAGTCAGTGGTTTTTTTTAATACACACATGGTGTGAATACCATATACATGTGTTATGATCCGGCAGCGCAATTCCCAACGAGGCGCGAGTACTGAGGCGGCGCGGCATTGTGTTTTAGGCGCTCACTGTTGTAGCTACCGTTGGAAATGTGAAGAAAAAATTTTTTTTGATGCACAGGGTGAAAATCGATGTGCGCACTGACCAGAGACCGGAAATATGTAATTATTATTTGGCCTTATCACTGGTGTTAGTCTTTCGACATCTTGGCGTATTGATTTAGTTATTCAAAAAAGCTTCACGTCCGGTCGGCTTCAAGATGTCGGCCTCAAAGAAAAAGTGTCGTCAGTATTCCGTTGAATACATCAAGTATGGATTCATTCCATCCCTGACGAACACGCAGTTACCGATGTGTTTGTTGTGTGGTATCACGCCGTCCAATGAAGCAATGAAACCATCTCGACTGAGCGAGCACCCGAGTAAAAAGCACAGTGATAAGGCTCACATAGAGGTCAGCTATTTCCAATCGCTGAAAGATAAATTTGAGAAGCGATCCACAGTAACGACAATGTTCAAAGCCAGCCAAAAGTTCGTCAATAAAGGACTGGAAGCGTGGCATAAGCTGTCATTGCTCATCGCCAGATCTGGAAAACCGTATTCAATCGATGAACAGTTGATCAAACCGGCTGTTGGGGAAGTGATAAAAACTGTTTTGGGCCAGGATCCGTATCCAGTTCTCTCGTCGATTGCGCTCAGCAATGATTCCGTGGCCAGGCGGATTGATGAAATGTCATCAGATATAGAAGATAAGCTGTGTTGTGAGCTGAGAAGCACGCACTTCGCCATCCAGCTGTACGAGTCCACTTTGCGTGGCAGTGAAGCTCTGTCACTCTGCTACGTTCGCTTCATCCGTGATCAGGAAATGGTGGAAAAATTGTTGTTTGCCCGCTCTCTCCAGACCGATACGAAGGGTTCTTCCATCTTCCAAACGTTGGAGAAGTACTTTACTGATAAGAACATACCGATGGAGAACATTCTCGCTTGCGCGACGGACGGGGCACCAGCGATGGTTGGCCGCCAGCGTGGTTTTATTGCGCTTCTGAAGAACCAGGTACCGTCCGTGTTCGCCATTCACTGTGTCGAGCACCACCAGCATCTTGCAGCAAAAGCTCTCAGCACCAGACTTCATACATCACTCCAAATAGTAATCAAAGCAGTGAATAAAATCAAGGTGTCGTCTCTGCATGATCGGCTGTTTCGTCAGCTTTGCCAGAAGAATGATGAACCATTCGAGAGGCTCTTGTTGCATACCGAAGTTCGATGGTTGTCCAAAGGCACTTGTTTGATCCGTTTCCATGCCCTCTTCTCGACAGTGGTCGAGTTTCTGTCGGAAATTGATAACGAGTTATCGGAGAAAGTGACTTACCTCACGGACATATTCAGTCTACTGAATGATGTCAACAAACAACTCCAGGGTGACCATATGACGCTGATTAAAGCAAAGAAAGTGATCGGCGCGTTCGTAACCAAGGCGACTCTGCACAGGGAAACCCTCAGCCGCAGAGATATGTACCACTTTCCCCGGTTGGCAAAGGAAACTGCTGTTTCTGAGGAAGAGCTGCTTGTTTATTGCAATCACCTTGAGAAGATTTGTGGAGATATGGAGCAGCGTTTCAGAGACATGCTAGAACTGTCGGTGCCAGCATGCGTGACCAACCCATTCAAATGTGACATTCGAGATGTGAAGCGTGAAATACAGGACGAAATTATCAATTTGTGGAATGATGATGAGGCGAAGGCAAGATTCTTGCAGAATGAATACGGCAAATTCTGGATTCTGGAGCAGGGCGAATACCCCGCAATGTGGACAGAGGCAGAACTGCTGCTGATGGCGTTCCCCACATGATACCTCGTTGAAAGAGGGTTTAGCGCCGTGATGGTGGTGCTGACCAACTATCGAAACCGCTTAGACATTACCAAGAGGGGCGATCTGTGTCTCTACCTCACTGAGATGGAGCCAGATGTTCGTAATCTCGCAGCGAGTCACCAGGCCCACCCTTCACACTAACGGTATTTGGGCCTGTGATAACAGATTCCCAGTTTGCCTCACCTGGACCTGTCTGCTGAAACATTGTAGGTAGTGCAAAATAGAATAGAAAAGTAAAGGAAAATAAAGTAAAATATTATTCAGAAAATATTTGGCTTCTGTTATTTTTGCTTCCTATCTAATCTACATAAATTCGGACTATCCTATTGCCCACTGGGTGTCCAACCACAAACGATAGGACAAGGGGGCATTGGGCCGGTCCAAGAGGGCAGAATGGGGCGGTAGTCAAAAAAAGTTTGAGAACCACTGGTCTAGTGGAATTGGTATATAAAAATGGGCTTCACAGGAGGAACCCGACAGTGTTCCAAACTCCATGTTTTTTTTTTGTTTGTTTGTTTTTTGTTCGGCATGATGGTGATGTTGACACTTTGATGTCTATTGCGGTTATGATTTGAATCATCGAGCAGCAGCCTTTTAATAGGCTACGCCACGTGATCGTCAGCCATACTCTGCCGCGCGCTAGGCATAAGTTAGACTATCGTTGGGCATAAGTTGTGAATGCCGACAACACGCTAAGCATTTTTTTTTTTTTTTTTTTTTTTTTTTTTGTATACCTTGGTCGAGGCTCGTATGAGAGCTAACACACAACTCACAGCAAGGAGGCATGAGACAAGAGGGGTGGGAGTGGAAGGGACAAAACATTGGGGAACAGACACAGGTGAACTGTGGAAGGGAGAGGGATGGGGATGGGACAGGGAACATGGTGAGGAGAAGATGGACATTACAGGGACTTTCAGGAAGGAAAGCAGGAGAATTGAAGGAAGTGGGCTTGGGTGGATTATCGGGGGTAGAAAAGATCGAGGATTTGGATGGGGGAAGATAAGAGGTGGTGGTGAACAGCTGTTTTGAAAGCCTGGAGGGAAGAATGGGAAAGAATAGAGTGAGGAAGTTTATTCCAAAGGCGGGAAAAAAGAGGAATGAAAGAGTGAAGATGAGCAGTGATTCGTGATTTTGGTAGTTTTACCAGAAGGGGGTTGTTGGCGGACCTTGAGCGCCCTGTGGAAATGTGGTTGGGACAAATCGCAGAGAGAGCAGGGGGGGCAAGGCTGGAGAGGAGTCGGTAGAAGACAGAAAGACCACCGACCAACCTGCGGTGATTGAGTGAGAGGCCCAAAGACTCAGCTTCATTGCGGGAGATGCCAATGATCTTAAAAGCCCTGGTTTCGACAGCGTGAAGTCGAGAAAGGTGGGAGGCAGGAGCACCAGCCCAGAGGGGAGAGCAGTACTCCATCAGGCTACGGACAAAAGCTTTGTAAGTAGTCAGGAGCTCAAGAGGGCCGAGGAAGGACTTTGCACGACGGAGGATTCCCAGTCGGCGACTGGCTTTTGAGGCAAAGTTGGAAATGTGACTTTCCCAGGAAAGGTCATGGCAGATAGTGAGACCCAGAAGCTTGAAAGAAAAGACTTCTTCCAGAGGATTGTTGAGAAAGTGGATGGGGGGTTTTGGAAACGGTCCTTTCGAAGAGACATAGTGAGAGTGTGAGATTTGTGTGGATTGAAAGACATGTTCCACGTGTTGGACCAGTTTGTGATTTTATCCAGATCTGCAGTGAGCGAAGAAGCTGCTGCTTGCCGGTCTGAGGGATGACAGATGGGACGGCAGAGGGTGGAGTCGTCGGCAAAGAGAAATAGAGGATTTTCCAGAGAGTCTGAGAGATCATTGATGAAAACCAGAAAAAGAACAGGGCCCAGAACGCTACCTTGAGGAACTCCAGCCTGCACAGGAAGAGGGGATGAAAGAACTCCATTTAGGGCCACACGTTGACTGCGACAGGAGAGGAAGTCTGCGAGCCATGAGTGGAGATGGCCTTGAATACCATGGGAAGAGAGTTTGGTGAGTAGGGCAGGTGCCAGACTGTGTCAAAAGCACGTGATATGTCCAGGGATACGGCTCGGATTTCCTGTCTGGCATTGAGGACCTCCATCCATTGATGGGAGAGCAGTAGCAGCATATCCAGGGTAGAGTGACCTGGTCTGAAACCAAATTGATGATTGGAAATCAAGCCATTGGAGAAGAGGAAGGATTTCATGTCTGAAGCGATGATGGATTCCATAACCTTGCTGATGATTGGGAGAAGGCTGATTGGTCTGTAGTTACAGGGATCTGTTTTTGCACCTTTTTTATGCAGGGCAGTGATGTTAGCAGATTTCCAAGCAGATGGCAGATGACCTTGGGAAAATGAGAGGGTGAATAGAACAGAGAGAGGGTGAGCAAGAGCAGAAGAGCAGGCTTTGAGGACACGTGGGCTGATGCCGTCTGGACCGGTTGCAGAATCTGACTCGAGGTTTGAAAGCAAGCTCTGCACCTTGTCAGGAGAAAAGGATACAGAGTCCAGGGACAGTTGGGTGCGACTGGGTAAAGTGGGTAGAGATAGTGATGGGTTTGAGACACAAGATTTAGCTGCAAACACCGAGTTTAGACATTCAGCTTTATCACGTGTGGAATCAGCAGTGCGGCCATTTGAGGTAAGGGAGGGGATGGAGGGGGAACATACACCAGAAACAGATTTGATTAAACGCCACCAGGATTTTGAGGAGGGAGAGAGGTTTGAGAGTTCAGACTTGAGATGAGAAAGATGTTGTTTTCTGGCTCTCCTGAGGGTAGATACACACTTGTTCCGAGCTTTGTGGAAAGAACTGAGATTGCCCTCAGTTGGGTTTGCTTTCCATGAGGCAAAGGCAAGTTGTTTCAGGACAACTGCCTCACCACAAGCTTCAGTAAACCAAGGGCGGGAGGAAGGGTAAGACAACTGAACACGAGAGGGGATAAATCTGTGCATGAGGGAGAGCAAGTTTCTTTGAAAGAATTCCCAGGATGAGTTGATGTTTGAGAAAGTAGTGATAGGAGACCAGTCTGTAAGTTTGATGGCTGCTCGGAGACCCTGCCAGTCGGCTTGAGTGAAATGCCAGACTCGACGGCGGTGAGGTGGTTCTCTGATGACAGCCAGAGAGATGTCCACTTTAACAAGGACGTGGTCAGAAGAACCAATTGGAGCGATTCGTTGGTATAAGTTATCTACAAGTTATCGAAACGTTCTGTGTACGTTACTAATACGTTATGCATACGTCCAACTCGTTAATATACGCCCAAAACTGAAAAAAACATCAAGAGTTCAGCGTACGCCAGCGTTTTAGATCAATTTTGATACGTTGCCATATGCTGGCTAAATCATCAAGGTGTGACAGGGGCTTAACCCAGCACAACTTTCGCTTCCTTACCACCACCAAATCCAGGTCTGTTCTATGTTATCCAATTCTATAGGTAATCTTGTGGCTTTCCTGCTTTTGAAAGAATGAACCAACTGCAGTCATCCCATCCCATTCCTCACCACCAGCTACACCAGCTCTTCACCCTCTCGATTCCTAGTTTCCCAACCAAATTTACCAAAACATTCCTCTTCACCTGGCTCCGCTACTCTCATGTGCACGGTAAAGTCCCCCACAATGCAGAGCAATGCACTAACCCGAACCGCCCATTGTTCTTGCTGGAATTATTATTTTTCTTTCTGCCCAATTTTGTCTATTTTCTCTGAGACCGCTGGTTTGTACTGTTCGATTCCATTGGTTTTGTCCATGATGGTTACACGTAAGCTTCATCGGATTGTTAAAAGTGGTTAATTCTTGTGCGTGTCCTTCAGTAAACCAAATTGGTCGTCAGACTTGGTGGCCATCATCGATCAATGAATTTTTTTGAAAATATTTCACAGATTGTATTCTCTAGCAATGTGAAGACCTTTTCCTATAGAATATCCATCAACATGATACTTCAGATAGGCTATATTTTCGATGGATCAGAGCGCTTCAACATTTAAAAAGAGTAGTATCTCTGTAAAATAAAATGGCCAGAATGGGCAAACAGAAATTGACCGTTTTTCGATATTGATTCGCTGATGGATTTTGATGGAGAAAGCTGGAATATTTTCGTTATAAGCTCTATCGATTTTGATTTGAATACATGTGACCAAATCCTGTGAATCCTTCCGTAGCAACGAAGACGGTGCCAAAAGTAATCAATACAATAATGGCTATTTATAATTGCTCCAACTGCCATGTCGACATTCCCTTGTTCGCTTCCAAAGTATTTTTGATTAAATTCTGCTTTGACTGGATAATGGTCAAATAATGCCATCTCACTAGCAGAACATGAAGGAAAAAAATTATGAAAAGTTATATTGTATTGAAGATCAAAGGTATGACAAAATACTGAAATGTGTTAATGCAGTAAAGGCTCTCTTCCACATCATCATCATCGTAACTATGTCAGTGTCAGTGAAAAACAGTGCTGAGAGTGAGGATACAAACCTTGATGATTGAGGTCACAGAAAGCACTGCACGATCAATCATCTGCAGAGGAACCTGCCAGCCATCCTTCAATAAATCTAGGAGGATATCAGGTGATAATCCAGATCCAATTAATTCAGGAGTCACCACGGCAGCCAATTGAGGGTTTATCAAGACATTCTGCAGATACAGAAGAGTTTTGTTCATTTACTTCAGTAACTTCTTCATTTGTCAACATCAAAAATGCTCACAATAGAATATCAATAACAATTTATGATACTGTTTCTGACGAGAACATTTTCAGGGTTTGGTTATGATGGAGCCTGAAAGAGACAAAAACTTGAAGGGCACTCGGTAAAGCGCATACCTCCTCCGCGCAATGCCTGATCCACGAGAACATATCGGAACCAATAAATTTTTGAAATATTATGCCATACAGGACTATATCATTTTTGTCCCTATCTCTCAATGGTGAAGAATCACTTTGAAAATTAAATTATCGAATCCAGATCCAGATTCAGATCTTCACCAAAATCAAATCAATTCGTCCTTGTGACACACCCAACCTGTCCACCAAGTTTCGTCCGAATCCGTGCACAACTTTTTGAGATATTGTACGATATATCATTTTTAGCCCTATCTTTCAATGGTGACGAATCACTGTAAAAATTCTGGTAGTCCGATCCGGATCTGGATCTTCACCCAAATCTAATCAGTTCGTCCTTCTCACACATTGAACCTGTCCACAGAATTTCATCCGGATCCGTCGACAACTTTTTGAGATATCCAGTACACAAACAGACAAACAGAGAGGGGTGAATACATAACCTCCTTCACCTTCGGTGGCGAAGGTAATAAAGTAATAAAATATGAAAGCAAAGAATCTGATTAAAAATGACAAATGTAAAATTAGTTATGATAAACTAATCACGACTGGAGTTTCAACCTCACCTTGAGCAGGTTTATCCAAGGATTGTTCAGCATAGTGTTACGTATGGCATGCCTGATAAAAGCCCAAGGCTCATCTAGTCGTCCAAGCAGGGCCAATGCTTCAAATGTGCTGTTTGCCTGCAAGTTGGAGGGAAGCATCAATGAGATTTTCACACCTTTTTGAACCGTTATTTTGCAGTCATACCCTTTGCAATGGAAAAGCATCGTCTTGTAGTGCACATTGGTTAGGGTAATTTTAAAACGTGGATATACTTGCTGCAGCAGACTGCGTGTAAGCGGTGTGTCTGGGTTGTATGGAATGCGACCAAGCAGAAAAGGTTTTAACATAAACCATGCAGTACGTGTTGCAAAACTGCTCTGCATTGCAATCTCCAATGTTGAGCAGAATGAGTCTACACAGGAGGGGGCACAAGCAAGTATGAGATTGCAACCAACAAGTAGGATGCAAATGCAAGTCTTTGTACAAGATAAATTGGCAGAAATGAAAACGGTTCATTGTCCAATGTTGTCTTTAGTCAACAAATTATAGTACATAACATTTGGAATAGAAACGTAATAAATAATTCTTAAACGCTACAAGAAGAGATTCTCTTCTTTTTCCTTAACAGCCACCATTATCCCACCCTTCTTGTGGGATCGGCCGGGGGGAAGCTCAGCTCGAGACTTCACAAACCGGCTGGCCAGGCCTGACATCTGACTAGTTAGTGAAGAAATTTGGAATTTCGCCATGGTGCCTGGGATAGTTCACCAACTCTTCGCTAAGGACACCATGGAATCTTTAATGTCCACCAACAAATTCTGGCAGATGGGACACCCGTTTAACATCCTTCCAATGGATGGTACACATATTGATGAATCACCCTGCATGTGAAACACCAGAGTGACAAGGAGAGATTCGACAACATCGATTTTTTTCTTCAAAAGGTACGAGAGCCAAAAACACGATTTCCAATTCTGGGCGAAATGTGTGACAGTGGTCGGAGGTTACGCAGAAAAGGACAAAAATCTGTTTCAAATTTTGCAGAAACAGGACTATTCCTTGATGGTCATGGAAAAGCTTTACTTTCTCTATACACCTCCTCGCAACACTTACCATTTCTCAAATTTGAGGCAAAGTTTATGTCCATGTACGTGGAGACTCCATTTGTCCCTCCAGAATTGGTACTGCTGCTGGCATTGATGTTGTTCATGCCTTCTCCAAACAGCACATCAGATTCATCTCCACACACTAAGCCCAGGATTCCAACAGGTGTGCCATTCATACTTAGGGCTTGGACTCTGTTGATGAAAATTTTCAGGTCTCTTGCTTGATCAACCTAGATATTAAGGACAGGAAAAACAACATCCTTGCTGTAAAACTTTGTTGACAACTCTGTAAATCCGTATTTCATGTATAAACAAGTGCCCTCCAAAAGTGTCCACTTTAACCTTTTGCTTTTTTTTTTTTCGACAAGAGTAGATGTACCTGTACAGAGTCGGAAGGGAGGAACAGAAGAGCAAGGTTAAATTGACAGTGCAGTCGTGAGGCAGCAATTAGACACAACCAGCAAGGGAATAAAAGGAAGAAGAAAAAAAAGAAAGAGCGAGAGAGAGAGAGAGAGAGAGAGAAGGGGAGGAAACACTAAAATTACCAAGAGTCACAAGGTGGCAGTGCACTGAATGCTTGAAGCCCTGGAGGGAAGAGTGAGACAGAACAGCAAATAAAATGTGTTTCCATAGACAATAGAAACGAGGAACAAAGGAGTTGAAGTGTGCAGTCAGCCTGGATTGTTGATGTTAAACCAGGAGAGGGTTACTGGAAGAATACGCGCATCCTGGAGTTGTTGAGGAGGGTGGGCGGACTGAGACGGCAGAGGAAGTAATATAGTAGGTAGTAAAAGTAAAAGAGGTAGTAAAAGAAAAACAGACACCACCGACCTACCTGAGATGTGAAAAAAAACGAAAGTTGTGCTTCTGCCTTGTCGTGGGTGATTCCAATTAGGTTGAGAGCTAAAGATTCCACAGAATCCAGGAGAGACAGATGGGATGCTGTGGCGCAAGCCCATAGAGGAGAGCAGTTGGCCAGTGAACTACAGACAGAGGCCTTGTATACTGTGAGCAGCTATGATTTTTCAAGAAAAGTCTTGGATTGACAGAGAATGCCTAGTCTGTGGCTGGCTTTGGAAGCCAGCTTTGCTTTGTGGTTGGCCCAGGAGAGCTCATGGCTGATGCCTTGTGCGTCTAGAAACTGAATCCTTCAGTGGCTGACCATGGGAGTAGGCAGATGGGTTTGTTTGATGATCCTTCTGGAGTGACAGGGTGAGGCGGTGATATTTTCCAGGATTGAAGGACATGTTCCATTTTGTAACATATTCTTCAAAAACTTCAACAAATAGTAATAAAATTAATGGAGAGCTGGAGAAGAAGCATAAATGGAATAACAACCAAAATAGATAAAAATTAAGGAGGGTGAGGGAGCAAGGAGAGATGTGATAACCTGAAAACACTGAAAGATGGGCTTCATTAGGGTTAACCATCTTCCATCAATCAATATCCAAGTCTGTTGAGTCTCATTCTTCCTTCCAGCTTTCAAGACAGCTATTCACCACCAACTTGGGTCATCCCCCTTCCATACTCATGACCACTTCTACCCTCAATTATCCCATTCCCAAGCACTCCCATTTTCCAGGTTATTGTGATTTTGTTCCCCCTATCCCTCAACACTTTTCGTTTGTTAGTTATTGGTTGGTTTGTTCCTTTTCTGTTTCATCCCCACTTTCCTGTTACTCATCCTGCTGTGTTTCATTTAGCTTGCGTGCACCTTGTTCACCCCCATGTGCCCTTCCACCCTCCCCTTGATCTCACTCTCACTTCTACTCGGATGTTGACATTTCCCCCTTTCCATTTTGTTCTCTTTCCATTCTTCTCAAGCTCTTTCACGAGCCTCAATCATCGATACAAATGATGGTAGAAAACATCATGGGTCTGGATGGGTCAATGACCTGAGATGGTGGTGAACAGCATTTCATGTTTTATATGTTGATTTCATTGAATAGGTGATTTGTTACAAAGCAATGTGGCAAATCTCCAGTCAAGTGGCCAACAATGTTATTGATCACATTGCCTGAAGACAGTAAATGAAAAAATTGCCATATAGTTAGAGAGCTGGCTGAGCTTCATTCTCAAAGTTGCGCCCAAAAGGTTCGTTGATCACATTGGCCAGTGATGACCATCCGATTTATAAAAAGTGATTTCTTAAGTGCGGCTTTCTTGGGGTTAAGGAATATTTGATCCTTCAAGTAAACCCTTCGAGCCCTTCCAATCTAAACATCGCGCCCAAACTGCCCCTTCGGTATTTGGACACTTAGTGTGAGATGTGTTTTAATTACATTTGTTAAGAAGTTTTAATCCCTGGGGTTAACGGATAAGAAAGGGCTAATTAAGGGTTCATTAAGAGTTCAATCTCAATTTGGTGCCCAACACCTGTTCTGATCTCATAAGGTTGCTTTACCCATCCACCAACTAAATTCATCACTTAAGAACGATTTTTGTTTGGGGTTTATGGATAAGAAGGGTCTTAAGGGCTCAGGGGTCTTTAAATACCCCTTGGAAAAATAATTTGATTGAGCTGACACCCATTCATTTATATGAAGGGGTTCTATAGATAGTTACAAAAAACATAAATTGTAACCATTTAAGAAACCATAGTGCCTGGGGATATGAATAAGAAAGGACTAGTTAAGGGTTCATGAAGAGTTCAATCTCAATTTTGGCGCCAAACACTCCTTCTGATCTCATAAGATTGCTTCACCCATCCACCAACTAAATTAATCACTTAAGAACGATTTTTGTCTGGGATTTACGGATAAGAAGAGTCTTAAGGGCGCAAGGATCTTCCAATAGCATCTGGAATAGAAATTACAACCACATTCCAAATGCCTGGATCCATTGCGTTGTCTTCATCGACAACCGTTTAATGAACGTAGAATATGCTCCGGAGGCGTAGATATAAATTATGAAATAGATGAGAAAATATAAATTTGTGGGACAGGGTTAAAATTTTTCACTTTTTCGAGATCCACTTCTACCAGTACAGGTCGCATTTTCCGGGCCGACCTTGACAATGAGATGATTTGCAAACTGAAAAATCCTCTACTCATCCGGTATATGCTTAAAGTTTATATGAACATCGCCGGTGTATCACTGTACAAATAAACAAATTAGATAAGACCAGAATAATCTCCACTTGTCTTTCGACATGTCTCCAATGACCAGCGCAAACAGCTTTAGCTAAGCCCATGTATACAGTAGTAGGGTGCTTTAGCAGACAATACAGTAGTCGAAGTGAAACCGCGCTGCCACCTCTAGACCTTTCTGGCCTGCAAACGAAATGAATCCAGAAGAGTCGCCTGAAATGGCTGCCAACGTGGAGACAGAGACGTCAGCATTTCCACAATCACAGAATTTAACTGAGAGACCAGAAGTCGAGGGTGAGTTTCTTTTTCCTCTTTACCTTCGCGTCTTTTAGTTTCCATTGCTATAATTGCTGCTTGTAATATTAGCATCGCAATACGATGGCCGAATCGTTCTTATAGTTTTATCCATCGAATTCATGTTCGCAAGATGGCGGTGCCCTGGGAGTGACAAAAACAGAGAAGTTCAACCATTCGTCTAACAGGTCTGTCAGATATTTTCAGGTCATGTTATATTTTCACTGAATGACCTATGAATCTAGTCTCCTCTTACTTTTACAGATGATAACCAAACTGTTACTGTGCCGGTTCAACCATAGCACTGTATCATCCGCGTTATCCCAAATTAAGCAGGCAAAAATCATGAAAATGACAGACGAGAAATGGATAACGGTTCGCAAAGCTGCCGAAAGTAGGACAATGATGAAGTTCACCGAGTCCAAATATCGCCTCGTGATAGACAACCTGCCAGAAACCCCCGATCAATTCGACGGATATCACAGTAAGTGCTATAAAAATTTCACAGCCATTCCATCTTCAATGCTTGTTGCTAATCAACATGAAGCTGTGCGCACTACGCAACTACGTTCAGCAGCAACGTCACCAACACAGTCGTGCATTGGCCTTCTTCCGGCTATTTGTCTATACTGTGATAAAGTGTGCAAATCTCTAAGTGATGGGCGGAAGGAGGGCCTCGGAAATTGTCAAACCAAGGAAGCAGAACAGAAAATAAGGGATGCAGCACAGATCCTAAATGAATCTCACGTACTGCAAAAGATAGCTGGTATCAATTTGATGGCAAAAGAGGCGAAGTTTCACCACAGCTGTAGGAATCAGACACTCAAAGCTGCGCTGAGATCAAAAACGAAGGATTCCAATTTATCAGAAAAGGCAAAACGTGCCTTCGGCGACATTCTTGCCTATGTCAAGGCAAACGTGCTTCTTGGTAGTCGTCCAGAGTATCTCAAATCCATCTACGATCGGTACTTAGACATTTGTGATGAACTTAGCGAGGAGTCTTCCATCAGTAGTACTTCATACCTCACTGAGCTTCTGCGGAAACATCTTGTTGGAAGGGTGACCGTGTACACTCCTGAGAATAGAAAGTCGGGCGCCATCGTCCACAGCAGCCTTTTAGACTATGCCTCCATCACGGTTGTCTATGATTTCAAATCATCGCCGGAAGGCCAAGTATTCACGGCGGCATTGTTGTTGAGGAGGGCATTGAAGGGGGTGGAAAAAACACCATTGAATGATCCACTCGATATGGATTCCTTGCTTAGAGGGGAGGGTAAATCCCCCGAACTGGTTGAAACATTCTATAGAGTTTTGTTCGGCGGACCCAACATGGAGGCACATTCTGAATCGGTAAGACGTAGAGCCACGTGTGCTAGCGAAGATGCACTCTTTATTGTTCGCAATGGCAGAGTTATGCCACGAAAACACATCCTGCTCTCTATGTTGATAAAATCCCTTTACTTACTGGTAGCTGGAAAATACTCACGGTGCTCAACAAATTCGGGTATGGCATCAGTTACAGCAAGGAAGAAGGGGTGGAGACAGAATTGGCAAGCGTAATTATAGAGAAGGCCAAATGCGCTCCTGATGGCACAGTGCACGGTCTTGTTATGGGTAACGCTTGGGATAACTACGATGAACTTACCCACACGCTGTCTGGGTCTGATACGCTCCATGATACAATGGGTATCTTATACCAAAATCAGCCACTGCTTGTAGAAGAGATAGAAAATCCAGATCCTCCCATTCAGACTGTTCGTCAGCCCACTGTGACAGCACCAAACGTGACCCCTTCAACGTCATCGGCAGGGTCCAGCAAACGAAAAATGAAGAGGAAATTGGTATTGCCACCGGCCGAAATCCCCCCATATCGAAAAAAACCGAAGATGGATATGTTCGACTACAGACACACTGATATCGAGCTTCCGGACCTGATGCAGCGTGCCCGGAAACTGGACAAAGTATGGATGATGCGTCACTGTCTCGGAGCGAATGATATGCCGATGTGGTCAGGATCCAATGCTCGATTTCATCAGGATGCGTTGCTGAAGCAAAACGTGTACTACATGACAAATCTCGACAAAGTACCAACGAAAGATGACGTCGTCGCCGAAACTATGCGCATCAGCAAACGGTGTGCCAAGGAATGCGGTCAGATGTATGCCTTGGTAACTTATGACTTGGATGTTGCCAAAAAAGCACACAAAATCCAAGTCACAGATCAACCGGAATTCGATGATGTGTTCATCATGTTTGGTATGTTCCACATCCAGCTCTGCCATTTTCGATCCATCCGAAAGATGATTGCAGAGTCAGGCGGACCAGAGCTGTTGATCGAGTCCGGGGTGCTCGCTTTGAATTCCCTCAGAGGACTTATCGAATGCTACAATTTCAACCGGTGCAAACGCCTCCACCAAATGTTCGCCCTCGCCATGGAGATCCTGCACTTTCGTCAGTTTCTTTCTGAATATCCGGAAAAAGATCAAGTGCTTGATGAGCTAAAGGTCTTCAAATTCACCATGCCAATGGAGATCGACACAGTATGCGAGAGCGATACGTTTTGTGATGTCTATAGGGCATATGATGAATATACGAACCAAACTCTTGAGGGCACTCAGGGACCAACACCTCAGTTCTGGATGATGTGTGTGAAGCTTGTCGAACTCTACCGTATCGTTGACCACGCATGCCGTGAAAATGACGTTGAGCTATTCACCATGGCACTCACTGAGCTTACTGATTTGTTTTTCGCCATGAACCGGCAGAACTACGCGAGATGGATGGCCAAATACCGCTTGGATCTCATGAATATAGAAATTACGCATCCAGGATTGAGGAACATACTGAATGCTGGAGCGTTCTCGGTTAGAAGGACCAATAACGAGTTTGCACGCCTTCCAGTTGACCTCACATTAGAGCAGACAGTCAATGCAGATGCAGCATCGAGGATGACTGGATTCCGATTGGCGACAAACAACTACACTGCGCGCGTTCGTTGGAGTGTCACGAAGGGCAGTCGTGCAGCAATTGTAAGCGAGGCCTTAGCTATGGCCGGACTGGTACATCATAGCGACACTCAAATGGAACTCAGTCCATCGAGAATCAAACGTGACAACGAGGATCTCAAGCGAATCACCTCAAGCATTGTCTCGTCGGTAAATCCATTCGCCATCGATACCGATGCGCCGCTAATCAATATCAGCACAGGGAAGAGTGTCCGCATTGCCGTCAAGAATTCTCTGCTCGGTGTACCGCAGGAAGGTCGCAGGATGCATGAGAAATTCGTTCGCGAATGCCTTGATGATCCGACACGCTTTGAGCGACCTATTACCCGCAACAAACTTTTGACATTCGCGAAACCAACCAACGTGCCCCACAGAACTCAAAGGAGGCAGAACTGAAATGTACAAGCCAGTTAATCGGAAGACTCGCCTTCATCGTGGCTAAGGCCAAAGTGGACCTCGAATTCCTCTTCACATTTCCACTCACACCTGTGCCGCTGTCTATGTGTAAGCGCGATGGTTCAATGGTGCGTACAGCAAAGAGCACCCTTTTCGACAAGCTGGAGAAAACAGTACCTGATCACGGCCATCCGACTGATGTGAAGGTACATCTGATAGATGGAAATTTTCTCCTTCACTGCCTACCACCAAACCTCCCCCCGACTTACGGTGGTCTGTCACGGGGTATCCTCGTTGCGGCCTTATCCCACCAGTCAAAATGTATAGACATAGCGTTTGACACTTACGAGGAACCTTCTATTAAGGAATGCAAACGGGAAAGACGAGGAGCCGAAGAGCAACGTTACGTTATCAGTGGCCTGGACCAGGTAAGACCGAAGAACATTGAGAAAGCTCTGAAATCGAGTTCCTTCAAGAGAGGTCTACCGGAATTCATGATGGATGATTGGGCTGGGGAGCAGTACCGACACATTCTGGAAGGAAGACTCGTTTTCCTCGGTGTCAACGGTAAATGTGCCAAGTATTCTGTTGTGAATGGTGGAGTGCAGAAAGAATTAATTCAAGATCTGTTCTGTAATCACCCAGAGGCAGACACGAGATTGTGCTTCCATTTGACAGTGGCTGACCTTGATTGTCAAGATGGCGACATTGTAGTACGTGCCTCGGACACCGACATACTGATGATTCTCCTTCACCATGTTAATCGATTTACATGTACAATTTGGATGTAAGTTGGGACGTCCGGTAAGGATAATCGATGCTACGTGAACGTAACTAATGTAGCAGCGCAAATCGGTCCGGATGTGTGCGCAGCTCTGCCTGGCCTGCATGCATTCACGGGAGGTGACTACACATCAAGCATTCGCAAGGAAAGGGAAGAAATGGCTGTATGATATAATGTGTGCCCACGACAAGTTCATTCGGGGTTTTTCATCCCTCAGCTACAAAGAGCCGGACGATGAAATGTTTGCCGTCCTCGAGGAGTTCGTCTGCCTCATGCATGGTGCGAAAAAGACCACGACGCTGAACAACTACCGATTCGATGTTGTCGATCGCACGTATAACCGCAAATCGAATTCCATGCGACCGTTCGACAAAATGAAGAGCATTGAAGGCAGCAGCATCCCGCCTTGCTCAGCTGAGTTGCGGCCACATAGTGTAAGGACTGGTTTTGTGGCTACAATGTGGGGCAGTTCCCACCTGGCTACCATACCGAAATCTCCAACTGCGGGATGGGAAATCGTTGATGGTCATTATCGAGTCATCTGGTTTGATGGACAGCAACTGCCCCAGGTGCTTGTTCCAGAAATACCAGTTGAAATGGACGCTGACCGTGATCCGTCCAGAACGGATGATCTGATGATCGATTCATCATCTGAAGGTGAAGCAAGAAGTGATGATGATTATTATGATGAAGATGATGATGTCGATGATGATGAATGATCATGATAGTGATAATTCTGAAGGGTGAATGAGCCAAAATACCTGAAATGTCAAGCCTGTTTAGGTGGGCCGAGATCCTCAAAGTTATTTTTTACTTTGTAATGGTCAGTAATTCTATTCTTAATAGTCTCTGATATGTACCACGTTTCATTTTTGATAACCTATCATATTATTCATATTGCTGGCTCTGATTCAGAGAACGGTTCAGAAGTGGAGTCGAGACACGCATCTGGAGTTTGTTAAAAAAATGCATCTGTTCGTGTACCAGAGGTAGACCCATCTTCGAGCACATTCGACAGATTTCTTATATCATTCTGTGTTTACGGCATTGTCATGTCATCTCCCTCTGACTGTTAGCACAGGGACGATATTTTGTAGTAACCTAATAAAACTCATCGTGACAGTGACAGTGCATCGTATAGTCACCCTCTTCACTTTCAATTTCCTTATGCTATGTTCATTTTTCGACCCCCAATGTGTTGAATTGTCCCCCGGTTATCGCAACATGGCCCGTCAGTGTATACCAAATCGATTTCACTGAGAATGTTGTGTGTTCATCTTGCCTTAATATCACTTGCTTTTGATGATCATCGTGCCACATATTTTACAATACACATTAGAATCAACATAGACTACACCCGCGTCATCGCTTTTTTTTTCATTATCTCAATGTGCCCTCTGCCTCTCGTGTTTCCTTCTCTGGCTATGTGAAGACCCTTGCACCCTTAAGACCCTTCTTATCAGTAAACCCCAGACAAAAATCGTTCTTAAGTGATTAATTTAGTTGGTGGGTGGGTGAAGCAATCTTATGAGATCAGAACGAGTGTTTGGCACCAAATTGAGATTGAACCCTTAATGAACCCTTAATTAGCCCTTTCTTATTCATTAACCCCAGGCACTATGGTTTCTTAAATGGTTGTAATTTGTGTTTTTTGTAACTATCTATAGACCCCCGTCATGTAAATGAATGGGCGTCAGCTCAATCAAATTATTTTTCCAAGGGCAATGTGAAGACCCTGCACCCTTAAGACCCTTCTTATCCATAAACCCCAAACAAAAATCGTTCTTAAGTGATGAATTTAGTTGGTGGATGGGTAAAGCAATCTTATGAGATCAGAACAGGTGTTAGGCGCCAAATTGAGATTGAACTCTTAATGAACCCTTAATTAGCCCTTTCTTATCCGTTAACCCCAGGGATTAAAACTTCTTAACAAATGTAATTAAAACACATCTCACACTAAGTGTCCAAATACCGAAGGGGCAGTTTGGGTGCGATGTTTAGATTGGAAGGTCTAGAAGGGTCTACTTGAAGGATCAAATATTCCTTAACCTCGAGAAAGCCGCACTTAAGATATCACTTTTTATAAATCGGATGGTCTTCACTGGCCAATGAGATCAACGAACCTTTTGGGCGCAACTTTGAGAATGAAGCTCAGCCAGCTCTCCTACTAATACGATACAAACACTGGTGAAAGGAAAATTGTCACTTGCAATCTGGGCCTATCAACAAATATTTAAAATACCTCATTTACAGAATGGCATAACATTAAACTGCAAAGTTGGAGAACAGCTGAAGAGTAGTTATTCACTTTTAAAAAGCAAGAGATGGATTTTCAAATATTCCTTCCAGGTAGCTTCACAAAGTCACCATCATCAATCAGGAAAGATCCTTTAAAAACCCATTTTCAGTCAAATTAGACAACTTGGTCCTCCTTAATGCTGTGATGGCAATCTAAGTTTAGCAATCAGGGTCCTTTTTCACCTCCTGGTTCAGATGAGTGAGGGTCTGTAGGAACTGCTTCACCAACTCTTCAGGCAGGAATTTCAGCATTGTCTGTAACAATTGCAGAACATAATACCACTGTTCAAATGCTGCTGGTTCGTGGAATGAAAGCTGAAGTGCACAATCAATATCCAAGCTTAAATGTCGAGACTATCTCAAGAAAGCGTGAAATTTAAAAGACATGTCAAACCAACAAGCATTGTACAGCCAGGGGCTCACCCATAATCAGACAAACAAGACTAACATTACCTGAGGGACTCAGGTTGAAGGAAACACATTGCTTTGTGCGAGCTAGCATCTCAGAAAAACGAGGCAAAGCAGACCATCATTGACGATAGTTTTTTTTTTTTTCTCGAAGTGTGAAAAAAAGCACTCCTTGCATAAGATTGTTGATTTCCTTGCACAGAATTGAGTCAAGATATTTTTTTTCCACAATAGCCCCACATGAGAATTTATTCCTGTTTATTAAATTGCACATATGTGTGGATATATATATATATATATATATATATATATATATATATATATATATATATATATATATATATATATATATGTCAAATATTACCTCTTCACGAGAATGGTGACACTGAACCCTTGTGCCACATCAGCATTTGCTGCAAGAATTCTGAACAATAGGGTGTGCCGGCCATACGCTAACCCTATTTACGCATCCATTACAAACTTTATGAGTATTTTTGCAGTCGTCCTAAAAAAAAGTTTGAGTTGAAATAGCTACTTCCAGATTTTTGGTGCACTCTGTGAAAGATACATAACCGCCAACTGCAAACAACAGTGTGTTCAGTGCGACACTGCGACCTGCAGTATCAACTAGAACGGCACTCGGTGGAGCGCATACCTCCGCCAGGCTGAACGGTTTGCGCTTTGTATCCCTCTGATAGCCGAATCTGGATCTGGACTTGAACCAAAATTGAATCGGCTTATTCTCGTCACCCACCCAACTCATCCACCAAGTTTTGTCACAATTTGTCCACAACTTTTTTAAATATTGTGCTATATATTGATTTTAGCCAAATCTCTCAACAGTGAACAATCGCTTTAAAAGTTTTAATAACTCTCGTATCTGGATCCGGATTAAGATCTTCACCAAAATCGAATTGATTCATCCTTGTCACACACTCACCCTGTCCACCAAATAGCATCCGAATCAATCAACAAATTTTTGAGATATCCTGTTAACAGAAAAACAGAGAGACAGTGAAAACATAACTTCCACCAAATTTCGGTGGTCGAGGTAATCAGCAAAAGTGTTTTGTTTTTAGCAATGAAAGTTCACCCCTTGGGAAGGGAATTAATCCATGGACACGTTTCCTTCTGTTTCCATCCTGTACTCCCCATTCCTCCCTACACCCATTGTTTGTACAAGTCTCATTCTATATTGTCCTTCAACTCCACTGTTGGTGTTCCCTCCCCCCCCCCCCTCTTTACTGTTCCTTTTGTCCTGTTGCATCCTGATCCATTCAGTGTTTTAGTTCTTCCACGAGCTTTAACGATATAACAAAGCTGAGGACGTGTACCTCCTCCCCACGGCCACAGTTTAAAGTCCAACAAAGCTTGTCAACCCAGCGCACACATGTTCTTCAGACAGAAGAGGGAAAGAACATGCTCAAACAAACACATGCATCCTAACCCACTGGGCCAGGATGCATGGTCATACAATAACTAGTCTGGTGAGACTATTTTTTATGCCTCTGCCACCGAAGGCATGATGTTTTTGGTTTGTCCATCCGTATGTCCATGATCAATTCCGGTTACCGTGATAACTTGTGAACCACTGAACGGGTTTTTAACAAACATTATTTTTTTAAAAAAAAGTGTATTATGTTGCATCGATGAACTGGTTCGATTTTGGGTTCAAAGGGTCGAAGATCATGTGACCTTCAGATGAAAGTAGCAGGCTTTATTTGTGGTGATAACTTGTGAACCACTGAGGGGATTTTGACCAAACTTGGCAGAATGATGGAATGTAAAATACAAAGCTTAACTGATAAAATTTTTATTTTGGGTTCAAAAGGTCAATGGCTTAAGGTCAAGTGTCCTTTAATTGACGATCTGTGTTAATGCAATAATGTATGAACCACTCACGAGATATCAACCATACTTGACATACTTATGGACTGTAATACAAAGATGAACTGATTCAATTTTAGACTGAAGACATTAAAGTCATGTGCCCTTTGAAAATAATTTTGCAGACCATAACTCGAGTTAGAAGAATCTGATGTTGTTTCTCTTCTACTTACCTGTCTTTTCTTTGTATCTGTGTCTGTCTGTCTGTCTGTGTGTCTAATTTTTCACGTGACCTTTAATTGAGATCAAACATAGCAGTACGTTGACATCTAACAACTAATTTTGGCACAAAGAGAATTCAAGAGCCATTTTAAAAGTTCCTGAAACACCATTAAGGAAGGTGATTAACAGATGTATGTCAAACATCTATGAAACACCTGGTGTGATGTGTAAGCTGCCAATTGGGAGGCCCATGAACTTCCCAAATGTGAAAATGCGGAAAGGGTGCAACAAGCAATCGATGCAAGCCGCCAAAAGTCAGTCTGCCGTTTTCCTATTGTCACAACAGGTCTGAAAGAAGTCTCCATCGAATGTTGAAGGGTAAACTACATACTCACCCCGATAACAACCAGCTCATCCAGCGTAGTCCCATTGCAGTGTATTTGTTAAAATGAATGTCTCCCAGAAAAAAAAAAGCTCTCAACTTTGTGGTTTACAAACTTATTTTAAGTAAGCTAATCCATGAAAGAAATCTGTCATTTTGAAATGGGATCCATCCTTTTGCTACAGTATGTATGTATGCATGTATGTTTGTATAATGGTCAATGCAAGAACCCCTCTACCAGTACACACTGGTACTCATTTCGCCGACCTCGGAAGAATGACGGGCAGAGTCAACCCTCTGGTGTATTAATTCAGCGGCCAACGGGGCTTGAACTCAGGACCTGAGGATCCCAAGCTGCCACCCTAAACACTAAGCCAACACCAGGCTTATATACTATTCATATTTGCGTCGGCTTTAACCTAACTACTATTCACTATTTAACCACGATTCGTATTCATATTCGGCTTCAACCACTATTCGGAAATTTTGAACCATGTATTTATTAAGGACATGAGGCAGGGTTAAGTTATCCTTGGTGCAGCTCACCAGGGGGGAGGAGAGGGTAGCCTTGCCTATATTAGATGACATGTATAATGCAGGACTAATCTCACTTGTGAAGGCTATAGTACAGCGGATAAGCTCTCATATTTTAACAAATTGTGCATTTTATGAGAAAAGCATGAAATTTCTAGCATAGTTAAGTCATACCATAATGTTTATTTTCGGATGTGAACGGAAGTCAGATTTGACCTCTGAGCGGACAGCGAGAGGTCAAATCCAAGATGGCCGCGAGTCACCCGGGTCTAATGTTCAAACGTCCTTAATTTTGGAACCAGACTGTGCAGAAAAACATTTACGGTGTAATTTCCAACTAAATTGGGGATGCCCATTTATTTGGTGATACCTTTGAGAATGTCAGAATTCAAGGAAATGAATTTAGGACAAGGTCAAGGTCAAAATTTATCAAAAAATAAGCAATCAGTTGAAATTTGCAAATCAATACCGAGTGGTGTCATTGTGGCGAATTTGGTTATTTAGCCCCTCAGAGGGTGTGCTTGAGGCGGATGTGGTGCGGTTATGTATTGTGTATATCCATACTTAGACTAGCTGGGTATAGATGCATTTAGATTTTGAGGAGTGGTGAATACAGCGAACAAAGGCCAGTGTCAAAAGACCTTGTCATTGGAGCTTCTCTTGCTGCGGTACATCAGGTCTCTTCGTGAAGGTAACTTCCAGCTGTACGTGGAATCCCTGACTCAGATCATGCCATGGATGTTCGCCCTAGATCACACGCACTACTCCAGATGGCTTCCCGTACACATCCGTGACATGACGACTCTCTCTGAAAAACACCCAGATGTCCTATCAGAATTCAAATCTGGAAATTTTGTGGTGCGCAAACCAGCAACAAGTTCTCTGCCATGGCACTTGACCAGTGCCATGAGCAGAACAATGCAATGGTCGAAGGTTCTGGTGGGGCTATTGGACTGACTGGCAATGCCGGAGCACTCAGAGGCTGGATGGTAGCAGGGCCAGAAATTGCAAGGATCACTACAGAGTTTGAGCAACAGGCCACAAAGCAACAGCATGGTGCTGGCGACACTGGACACGATCACCATGATCAGCAACTTGGAGTGCAAGCAGCATTCCTGAAGGAGGTTAAGGTACTTGTGACAGTGCTGGAAGAGATGGGGAATCCATTTCTAGAACACAGTCAAGACCTACTAGTCATTGACACAAGGGACATCGTGGACACCCAAGTGGCTGAAACTGTGAGAAGGATCGAGACTCTTGGTGAGGAGCAGTTCATCAAGTTTGTGAGAGAAAGGTGTTATACACTGTTCCAGCCTATCACACAAACACTTCCAAAGAAAAAGTTGCCACTGTTCAGTAGGCCACCGGTCAAGATTAAGTCAAAACAGAAGGCACAGCTCACAGCACTGAAGAGTGACTGTGGTCTCTTTTGAGACTGCACATCTCCTGTCAAACAAGAGATGGAGACATGGAGACATGGACAATTTCTTCTCCCATGAAAACCAGGCAGCCCCGCCAGCTCTGTCAACTGGAGGGAAAATTCGGATTGGGGTTAAATCAGATGTACTTCGCTGCCTGGAATCAGATCTGCTCGAAAAGAATAGTGTGCCTATGGCTGATGCAACAATTCTTGATGGTGCAGCTGTGGTTCAAATGCTCAATCCGGGAACATCAAGAACATTTCAAGAGTATGGAGAAAGAGTGTTTGCACCATACATCTCTGCTCAACTTGAGAAAAGCAGCGGCATCGACCTTGTCTGGGATGTATACCTACCCACCAGCTTCAAAGCCTCAACAAGACAGAAGAGGGGAAAGGGCACCAGGAAAAGAGTGGCTCCTTCTACTGTGAAGCCAAAGAACTGGAAGGACTTCCTTCGATGCGATGATAAGAAATCCGAATTGTTTGCTTTCCTGTCACGCGTAGTTGTTCATCTTCCTCGAGCAGAGGGCAAGGAACTGTATGCAACAGATGGAAGTGGAGTCCATTGCTCTCCGGCTGAGTCATACTTGGCTTGCCTTTCCCCATGTCCGCAGGAGGAAGCCGACACTCGTCTACTTCTGCATATGGCAGATGCTGTGCAACAGGGGTGTAAGAAGGTGACCATACGTACCGTTGATACTGATGTGGTAGTTCTGGCTGTAGCTTCATTCAGCAAGACAGCTCCTAATGAGCTGTGGGTTGCCTTTGGTGTCGGGTCAAGCTTTCGTTACATAGCTGTTCACGAAATGGTTGCCACAATGAATCCAACACGGTGTCTGACTCTCCCAGTCCTTCATGCTTTCACTGAGTGTGGAACTGTATCTGCATTCGCTGGCAGAGAAAAGAAGACTGCCTGGGAAACTTGGAAGTCTTTCCCAGAGGTGAATGATGCTTTCAATGAACTCCTATGCATGCCAAGTGAGGTCAGTGAAGGATCGATGTTACTGCTAGAGGGATTTGTGGTGCTAATGTACGACCGAACCAGTGAGAGCACGGAAGTGAATCATGCCAGGAAACAGCTCTTCACACAGAAGTCTAGAACTCTAGAGAACATTCCTCGAACCCAGGCAGCACTCAAACAGCACATAAAGCACACTTGCTACCAGGCCAACTGCTGGAACCAGGCATTGGTCCTGGATCCAGAGATGCCAGAGCCATCCGACTGGGGCTGGACGAAGGAAACAACTGGGTGGCAGCCGCTTTGGACCACTCTCCCCGAAGCATCAAAATCGTGCCATGAATTGATCCGCCGTCGCTGTGAGAAAGGATGCACTGGACGGTGCAAGTGTGCCAAAGCTGCGCTCAAGTGCACTGCACTGTGCTTCTGTTCTGGAGGCTGTTAGATTTTGATCACTACCATTACCATCATCATCATTGCTATTAATAAAGTATTAAATAGACTAGCAGCATGGGACTACTTTGTTAATTGTTTTGTATTATTATCCCTATAGTGCCAAAATGGAAGCGAAGTTTCACTATATTGCATAGGTTCAATCCATTGTCTTTATCAAAAGAACGTCCAAAAGTTTTTAACGTAATTTGACCTTGACCTTGATCGAAATGCATTTCCTTGGCTCCTGGCGATCTCAAAAGTATCACCAAATGAATGGCTATTCCAAACTTAGTTGGAAATGACACCTTCAATGTTTTTTTTACACTGTTTGGTTCCAAAATTAAACGCGTTTGAACATTAGACCAGGTGGACTGGCGGCCATCTTGGATTTGACCTCTCACGGTCCTCAGAGGTCAAATCTGACTTCCCTCCACATCTGAAAATAAACCTTATGGTATTCACTAACTATGTCAGAAAATTCATGCTTTTCTCATAAAACGCACAATTATTGTGCTTATCCGCTGTACTACATGTGTCGATCTGTTGGCAAAGATGTAAAACGATGGATGAAATCAACAGGAAATTCAGGCCAAACATGCACACCTGCACTTCACTATATTCACATCTGAAAATCCACCAAATAGTTTAGAGAGCCTTTGTAGAGACCTCTTCATGTATGTGAAAGAGCTCATGTTTTTTCAACTCAACCTACCCAAAGCAAAAACAGCACTTTCATCTGCTCAGACTGCCACATCCGTGCATTACCCATGTCTGGAAAAGAATTACTACAACCAAATTCATGTACCATTACCTTGCCCATCAGTTGGCTGGAACAGTGTACAAACTAAAGCAACCTCCAAAACTACAGAAAAATTGAAGAGATAGAACACAGAACTTTAACGGCATTCGGTGGACCACGTACCTCTGCCAGGCCGAACAGTTTACATTTTGTAGCCCATTGATAGGCCACATCTGCTGACCTGAACCAAAAATCGAATCGGCTTGTTCTTGTCACCTACCCAACTCATCCACTACGTTTTACCATAACCCACCCAAAACGTTTTGAGATATTGTGCTATATATAGTTTTGGCCCTATCTCTCAATGGTAAAGGCCCTGCCACACCTTGACGATTTAGCCAGCGTATACCTGACGTATGCAAAATTTGGCTAAAACGCTGGCACACGTTGAATATGTTATGGGTAAGTTTGTATACGTTAAGAGCACACTGGCATACGTCGTAGTACGCTGGCATACGTCGTAGTACGCTGGCATACGTCGTAGTACGCCGAGGTGTTAGACAAATTTTCCATGCTTGAAATTTTTCGATGTATGCCAGCGTATGACTCACACGTTCAGCATAACGCTGGCAATAAGTTGTAGGCACGTTACGCGATCGTTGACACACATTACTTGTACGTTACTCACAAGTCGAAACACATCGAGGTGAAAAATTTCGACATACGACAATGTATGCCAGCGTGCTCTGAACGTATACAAAACTTACCCATAACGTATTCGACGTGTGCCAGCTTGGTTCGGCAAATTTTTTATACGTCGGCATACGCTGGCTAAAACGTCAAGGTGTGACAGCGGCTTCACACTTCGATGTCTAGTGCGGTTATGATTTGAATCGTCGAGTCGCAACCTATGAATAGCCTATGCCACGTGATCGTCGGCGATACGCTGCCGCGCGCGATGCATAAGTTAGACTATTGTTGGGCATAGGTTGTGAACGCCGACAACACGCTCAGCATTCGTTGGTATAAGTTATCTATATGTGATTAAAACGTTCTGTATACGTTACTAATACGTCCAACATGTTATTATACGCCCAAAATTTAAAAAATAAAAAAAATCAATAGTTCAGCGTACGCCAGCGTTTTACATACATTTTGAGACCTTGCCATATGCTGGCCAAAACGTCAAGGTGTGACAGCCCCTTAAGGAATTAAAAATTTTTTTAAAATGTTAGTATCCAGATCCAGATCTTCATCAAAATCTAATCAATTCGTCACTGTGACACACCCAACCTACTGACCAACTTTCGTCTGAATCCATCCATAACTTTTGATATATCCTGCTCACAGAGAGACAAACAGACAAACAGGGGTGAAAACATAACCTCTGCCCTGCATTTAATGGTGGAAGTAATAATGAAAAAAAAATAATCACTGTCAGGAATGAACAGAATCGCAATGAATATTATCTGTACCTGATTAATCCATTCATTCTTTTACCGAAAATGGAGGGCCAGATGTCTGTATGCTTGATGCCAGGAACATGAGTAAAGATGTTTGCTGCTCCTGGGTTAGACTGCAGAGTAAAGCTTTTGCTTGGCTGACATCATCAGGCACAAAAACGAGGGCATATAATGTGCTATTGCAGTCCAGTGAAATCGAAGATTGGAAGGGCAAAGTAGTTAGCGCCTGCAAAAAAGGTAAAAGGTAAATGGTAAGAAGACAAGGCAGTGGGTGTAAAAAATGAGAAAGATCATTGTGAAAAATTGACTTTTTATTTTTTTTTTTTTTTTTTTTTTTTTTTTTGTATACCTTGGTCGAGGCTCGTATGAGAGCTAACACACAACTCACAGCAAGGAGGCATGAGACAAGAGGGGTGGGAGTGGAAGGGACAAAACATTGGGGAACAGACACAGGTGAACTGTGGAAGGGAGAGGGATGGGGATGGGACGGGGAACATGGCGAGGAGAAGATGGACATTACAGGGACTTTCAGGAAGGAAAGCAGGAGAATTGAAGGAAGTGGGCATGGGTGGATTATCGGGGGTAGAAAAGATCGAGGATTTGGATGGGGGAAGATAAGAGGTGGTGGTGAACAGCTGTTTTGAAAGCCTGGAGGGAAGAATGGGAAAGAATAGAGTGAGGAAGTTTATTCCAAAGGCGGGAAAAAAGAGGAATGAAAGAGTGAAGATGAGCAGTGATTCGTGATTTTGGTAGTTTTACCAGAAGGGGGTTGTTGGCGGACCTTGAGCGCCCTGTGGAAATGTGGTTGGGACAAATCGCAGAGAGAGCAGGGGGGGCAAGGCTGGAGAGGAGTCGGTAGAAGACAGAAAGACATTATTTGTTTTCTTCAATATGTCATAAAGTTTAACGAACGAATATATAATTAACTAACCAAATACATTGATTTTATCTCGTGATGAATATTAGATGAAGATTCAATGACAAATTCAATGACAAACTCAACCCAGCACCACAGAGCCTTTTCTACTCCTCATGCCCTCTCCCCGAGCTCTTCTGGAATCCCCCCCCCCACTCTCTCAACAATTCTCCTTACCTCCCCCCCCCTCCTCCCTTGTCCTACCCTCCCTGCCCCACTCCCCTCCCCTCCCCTGCACCCAAAGCCTCCTCCCCTCCCTCTTCATTAACATTGTAGACCTCAAATATCTGGGGCCTTCACTCAAACTGACAGATCTTTTCATGCAGGTTTCAACTGACAAACCAGACATAATCTGCCTAACAGAAACTTTCCTCCCTTAAGATGTCTCTGACTCCCCAGTATCTTTCCCTGGTTATTACCTCCTATGGTTTGACAGACCTGAGCCTCATCCTAGTGGAGGTGTAGCTCTCTTCATCAGACTCTATTCCTCACTCTCCATGCACTGTTCTCACTCCCCCACACCCCCAGGAATACCTCTGGCTTCGGCTTCCCCTCCACTCCCACCTCATGTTTATATGTGTACTGTACCGTCCACCAAACAGTGATGACTCCATCTACACCTCACGATCCGAAAACATGGACCAACTTCTATCTTCTCATCCAAACTCTCTCTTCCCCATATGTGGTGACTTCAATTGTCATCATGCCAGTTGGCTAGGTGTGGGTACCTCTCTCACCTGTCATGGCACCTCAGCAAAAGACTTCTGCGACTCATTGGGACTGACTCAATCTGTCAACTTCCCGACCCGGATCTCAACCAATGGTACTCCATCTCTTCTGGATCTGATTTTGACAAATTTCCCTGACAATATCTGCTGTTCTTCCTCCGCTCCAATGGGTTCTTCTGACCACGTCATTGTCAAAGTGGACATCTCTCTGGCTGTTATCAGAGAACAACCTCAGCGCCGTTGAGTCTGGCATTTCACTCAAGCTGACTGGCAGGGTCTCCAAGCAGCCATCAAACTTCTAGATTGGTCTCCTATCGCTACTTTCTCCAACATCAACTCATCCTGGGAATTCTTTCAAAGAAACTTGCTCTCCCTCAGGCACAGACTTATCCCCTCTCGTCTTCAGTTGTCCTTCCCTTCCTCCCGCCCTTGGTTCACTGAAGCTTGTGTGGAGGCAGTTGTCCTGAAACAACTTGCCTTTGCTTCATGGAAAACAAACCCAACTGAGGGTAATCTCAGTTCCTTCCATAAAGCTCGGAACAAGTGTGTATCTACCCTCAGGAGAGCCAGAAAACAACATCTTTCTAAGCTCGTCTGAACTCTCAAACCTCTCTCTCTCCTCCAAATCCTGGTGGCATCGAATCTAATCTGTTTCTGGTGTATGTTCCCCCTCCCCTCCCCTCCCTTACCTCAATGGCCGCACTGCTGATACTGCACATGAAAAGGCTGAATGCCGAAACTCGGTGTTTGCATCTAAATCTTGTGTCCAAAACCCATCACTTTCTGTACCCAGCTTACCCAGTCACACCCAGCTGTCCCTGGACTCTGTCCTTTTCCTCTGACAAAGTGGAGAGCTTGCTGTCAAACCTCGACTCGGATTCTGCAACCGGTCCAGACGGCACCAGCCCATGTGTCCGAAAAAAAAAAACTGCTCCTCTGCTCTTGCTCACTCTGTTCTATTCACCCTCTCATTTGCTCAAGGTCATCTGCCATCTACTTGGAAATCAGCAAACATCACTGCCCTGCATAAAAAAGGTGCTAAAACAGATCCCTGCAACTCCAGACAAATCAGCCTTCTCCCAATCATCAGCAAGGTCATGGGATCCATCATCGCTTCAGATATTAAATCCTTCCTCTTCTCCAATGGCTTGATTTCCGATCATCAATTTGGTTTCAGACCAGGTCACTCTACCCTGGATATGCTGCTTCTGCTCTCCCATCAATGGATGGAGGTCCTCAATGCCAGACATGAGATCAGAGCCATCTCTCTGGACATATCACAAACTTTCAATACAGTCTGGTACCCTGTCCTGCTCACCAAATTATCTTGCTATGGTATTCAAGGCAATCTCCGCTTATGGCTCGCAGACTTCCTCTCCTGTTGTGGTCAATACATTGCCCCTCACTGGAATTCTCTCATCCCCTCTTCCTGTCCAAGCTGGAGTTCCTCAAGGCAGTGTTCTGGGCCCTATTCTTTTTCTGTTTTTCATCAATGATCTCTCTGACTCTCAAAAAATCTTCTTCATCTCTTGCTGATGACTCCACCTTCTGCCGTACCATCTGTCATCCCTCAGATCGGTAAAAGCAGCAGCCTCTTCACTCTCTGCAAATCTGGATAAAATCACAAGCTGGTCCAACACGTGGAACATGTCCTTCAATCCTGACAAATCTCACACTCTCACTGCCTCTCCAAAAGGACTGTCTGGAACCCATCTACTTTCTCAGCAATCCTCTTGAAGAAGTCCTTTCATTCTTGCTTTTGGGTCTCACTATCTGCCATGATCTTTCCTGAGAAAGCCACATTTCCAAGCTGGCTTCGAAAGTCAGTCGCCAATTGGGAATCCTCAGTCATGCAAAGTCCTTCCTGAGCAAACCTCAGCTCCTGACCACATACAAAGTTTTAATCCGCAGCTTTATGGGGTATTGCTCTCCCCTCTGGGCTGGTGCTCCCACATCACACCTTTCTTGACTTCATGCTGTTGGAAACCAAGGCTTGTAGGATCATTGGTATCTTTCATGATGAAGCTGAGTCTTTGCGTCTCTCACTCTCTCACCACAGGCAGGTCGGTGGTCTTTCTGTCTTCTACCATCTCCTCTCCGGTCTCGCTACCCCCTGCACTGTGTGTGATCTGTCCCCCCCCCCCCATATTTCCGCAGGGCACTCAAGGTCCGCCAGCAAACCCCTTCTGGTAAAACTACCAAAATCAAGAATCACTGCTCACCTTCATGCTTTCATTTCTCTTCTTTCCCTCCTCTGGAACAAACTCCCACATTCTCTTCAATCCCACTCTTCCCTCCCGGTCTTCAAAACAGCAGTTCACCACCATCCCTTATCTTCTGCCATCCAAAATCATGATCTTTCCTTCCCGTTAATCCACCTCAAATCCACCTCCTTCAAATCCCTTGGTTTCCTTCCTGAAAGTCCCTGAAGTGTCCATCTTGTTTACCCCATGTACCCCACCCCATCCCTCTCCCTTCCACAGATCTCCTCATGCCTCTGCTCCCTTTGTTATAAGTTCTGTATATTACGACTCACATCCATACATTGAAACTGTAAATACCATAATTCTCCAGCCTTCTCTTGGTTCGAATAGTCACATCTCTGTATTTCCAGATCTTTATCAATCCTGACATTGCTGTTCTCCCCAAGGCTAACCGTCTGGTAATTTATCCTCTACATTCTCCACTCACTTCAATCTTAGAACCCAGGAAGATGGAACTTCCCACAATATACACCTGATCCTCTTCCAGTTTGAGCACATTGATCTTCTCAGTTGAGAAGATTTTGTTCTGTTTTTAGGTTTAAATAAAAACCAGCCTTTTTCACTTTCCTTTCTGCCAACAGAGTGGTATCGTCAGGATACCTCACATTATTGATATATCTTCCTACAATCCTGACTCCAGCCTCAATGTCATCCAACATTGTCCCATGATGTACTCACGATACAGGTTGAACAAGTAAAGGCCCGGTCACACCTTGACGTTTTAGCCAACGTATGCCGATTTTTTAATTTTTTTTCTAAAACGCTTGCACACGTTGAATACGTTATGGGTAAGTTTTGATAACATTGAGAGCACGCTGAAAAACACTGCCATACGTCGTAGTACATTGGCTTTAAACGTTGTACTTTTTGGTTGTGTTCAAATTTTTTCATGCTTGAAATTTCACGACGTATGCCGGCGTATGACTCACACGTTCTGCTACGCTGGCCACAAGTTGTATGCACGGTCTGCGATCGTTGACAGACGTCAACACATGCTACTTGTAAGTTAATCATAAGTTGAGACACGCCGAGGTAATGTTTAGCGTACCCGAAACTTGTTTCTAACCTATGATTAACGTGTTGTTGGCACGTTACGCGATCATTGCCACACATCGACAGACGTTACTTTTAAGTTACTCATAGGCTGAAAGACGTCGGTATAATGGATCGTCCTTGCGTCAGCGTCCACGGCCACGGCCAGGACACTTATTTGCAGCATTCTTCAAACTTTTCTTGGGCATGACGAGGATGTTCACACTTCGATGTCTAGCTTGGCTATGATTCCAATTGTCCATCGGCAGCGTCTATTTAAAATAGTCGAGTTTGAGCGTTTTAACACGTTCAGAAAAAACGCTTCAAATTTCAAAACCCCAGCGTCAAAAAACAAAGGCGAGTGACAGCAATTTAAATCGTTCATTGTAAACAATGAAAATGGCTGAGTGGTACCGTTTAAAAGTCGTTGAGTGTAAAAAAAAAAATGCAATCGTTGAGCGCAAGCGTCTACTTTCAATAGTGGAGATGCAGCCATTTAAATCGTTGAGTGGCAGCCTATGAATAGCAAACCCCACGTCACCGGCAAAGATAAACTGCCGCACGACATGGATAAGTTAGCCTATCGTTGGGCATAGTTTGTGAACGCCAGCTTCACAATAATTATTCGTTGGTATATCGTATCTATAAGTAATCAAAGCGCTCTACGCACATTATTAGTTCATTGTGCATTTGTCCAGCCCATTATGAATAGATCTAAATCGTAAAAACAAGCCATAGCTCATTGTTGAAAAAGTCCCATTAAAAATTAGCCGCGAACAACTTCGAACAATGGTGAAAACTTGTCTCCTACTCGTGGACACGCGGATCCAAGGACGATCCATCATAACCCACACCCTCCCCCTCACACTCACCTACTACTGCCAACATGAACAAACTGATACTAATACTGATACTGATACTGATACTGTTACTGCTGACATGGACATCGACTCAAAAAGGACTCGAAAACACTGTTGGGTTCCCCTTTTATGAGCAGCATTTTTATATACCAATTCCAAAAACCGCTGGGAACACGTCTTCATATGGCAGTTGTAAGTTTGAAACACGTTCTTTTATTTTTTTGTCGACCGGAAGACGTCATTTGAATACGTGTGCATACGTCGATGTGTGTTGGGACTACGTAAAGAATTGGTTCAAAGCACGTCAAACATAAGTTAGAAATAAGTTTCGCGTAAAAAAGACATTACCGCGACGTGTTTCGACTTATGAGTAGCTTATAAGTAGCGTTTGTGGACATGTGTAAGCGTCCACATATCGTGTGTAAAACTTATCCCCATCGCATGCGGAACGTGTGTCATACGCCGAGTACGTCGTAAAATTTTGAACATGTTCAAAATTTCTTGACGTACTCTACTTACTACGACATATGATAGCGTATTTAGCGTTGTACTCACGTATACCAAACTTACTCATACCGTATTCGACGTGCCCCAACGTTTTAGACACACTTTTTGTTACGTCGGCATACGCTGGCAAGATCGCCAAGGTGTGACCGCGATGTTGACCCTTCCATTTATACGGCAATTATGATTCGAATCGTTGTGCGTCAGCCTTTTAATAGGCTACATCACGACATCGTCGGCGATGCGTGCAACGCGCTATGCCTAAGTTAGACTATCGTTGGGCATCGGTTGTGTAGGCCGACAACAGGTTCAGCATTCGTTGGTATAAGTTATCTATAACACAACGAAACGTTCTGTGTTGTTACCAATGCGTTATACATAAGACCAAGTCGCTATGAATACGTCCGAATCTTTACAAAAAAAACATCAAAACTTCAATGTAAGCCAGCGTTTTACAGAAATTTTAATACGTTGCCATCGCTGGCTAAAACGTCAAGGTGTGACCGGGCCTTAAGGGGAGAGAATTCACCCCTATTTGACCCCTCTTCTAATTCCAAACCATTCTGTCTCTCCACACACTGTTCTTATTGGAGCTTCTTGTTTGACATACAGGTTTCTTATCAGGTGCTCCGACATCCCCATTTCACCGACCTCCCCTTTCCCCGATTTGAGGAAGTCACTGGAAATGTACACACAGCACATTTGTGAAGGTCTCATTGGCGTTCATACGTCATTTCAAAAGTCTCGTGTTATGTATATTATGGTAGTATGATTATTTTGTCAAGAAAGTTAGCTCTGGTATTATCTATTTAATTGTGTTTCCTTGTAGATCTTAAACATCGAAAGAAGAACATACGAATAACATCTGAATAAGAACACCCAAAGTACATCTTTAACGTGATACTTCCTTGTTTGACGTTCAGAATTTAAAAGGATAACAGAATGCGCAATCTCCATCGGTTGGCATCCATGGGTAGGAGGAAATTAATTCTGAGGAAGTGCCCCACTGCGTGCAGTGAGAAATGCGCCATCATTGTCGTCGTGTAGCTGAAACCCCAGAGTGCCACAGAAATTGATGGCACTTTCGTCCTGAGCTCAGTGACGGACCTCTCGTAGCTTGTAGCATTTGATTTTGGGGAGCAACTGCTGAAAGCTCTCAATCCGGGTTCTTCCCGGCATCCTTTTTCGTTCCTTTCGCACTTCTTTGTACTTTTTCACATTTCTCTTTCTTCATTCTAATTCTTGCTTTTTCTTTTCTTTTATCTGTTAGACTCTTTATTTCTCTTTCTTTACCCATCTGTCCAGGAGAAGTGGTTCTTGCAGACATTTTTCTGAAAGGCTCACTTGGCTACACCTGGATTGGTTTCAAGGTAGAGGAGATGCAGCTGAAACCCAAATCCCATCCAAATTCCTCCTGATGACTTCATCTTTGCTCTTTCCTTATTTGGATTACTTCTGACGACTTCAATGAGGTACTTGGTCTCCCATTTGATTTGCCTCATCTAACAGTCCTATTTTGCATCTCATGTGTTCATCTGTATGTCCATGTGTGTGAGATTTGTGTGGTAGCTCCACTACAAGCCTTAAATCCTGTAAAAATAAAATAAATATTAAAAAAAATTAAATAGATCTAGAAAGCATTTGAAAATGCAAAGCCCATCCTCTTTATATTCTGATTTCTTCTTATTATTATTATTCTTTGTTGTCCGTTTGATAAATGGTACCTTTTTGACCTTTTGACCAAATTCTTAATTTGTCTTCTCCATATTCTCAGAATAAAGCTTTGCTGAAAATTTGTTGACAAAAGCTCAAATTTTTTTTTTTTTTTTTTAAGTTATCGCACGCACGCACATGCACACGCACGATTGCAAAAAAACATCTGCTGCATGGGGGACAGGCTAATAAAGAGAGTACACTTTTGTACTTTTGTACAGTGTGACACCTTGGAGGAACTGCAATTTGGCTGATTTTCTTCCAAACTAAACTTAGAATATAACCAGAACAGTAAAAAAGACATAAAATGTCATAGCCCCCATTGTTTTAGTAATTTGGCTGTCGAGAGGAAAAGGGCTAGCCCATATTTATGTTCAACTAAAATGGCCACCAGTCTACCAGTCGGCCATCTTTCATCAGATCACAAAATGAAGTTATGTGCAAGTGCATGAATTTGTGTGCTGTGCTTTTGCCAAGTTTTAACAAAATCAGACCATGCATGTCGGAGAAATGTTTGCGGACATGTTTAAGAAACAAAATGACCACCAGTCGGCCATCTTGGATCTGATCTCGAAAAGAAATGACATGCATATGTATACCATAATGTGTTGTCTTTCTGCCAAGTACGAATACAATCGGTACAGACATGTCGGCGATATGGTTGTGGACGCACGTACACATGGACACGAAAATCGAGACCAAATCCATAAGCCCCTGTTTCGGATATAATCTAATGGGGGCTAATAATGTATCAGCTTTGTATGCCGAGCTGCCAATGTGGTTTTAATAAAGAATCTAACAAACTATCCTCAATGACTTACTTGAAGAGATTGAACTTTCAAGTTGAGTAGAGTCTTTGCTTCATTGAGGGACATGGAAAGGTTGGAGGTTGCAAAGCTTCTGAGTTCATTTGGAGATGATGTCAAATTTGCCAGGGTTATGACGTTACCTGCAAAACATTCATCACATCATGAAAGTCAACATCAGGTTATCTCACCAATTCCCCTGAGTATTATTTGTAGCAGACTTATTTTGAGTTCAAAACAACTTTCCACACAAGTTGCAATTCATACTTCACTCGCAGTTTACCCATCCTTCAAGTGGATGGAGTGTGTGAATTATTTGGTGAATACATCTCATAAAACCGAAAAACATGGGAGGTAAGATACATGAGCCAAAAAAACTTGGCGTTTGTCATCAACCATATAAGCGCCACCTAGTCGTGGTGGGAGAGCGTATTACATACAAGTCATTTGTGGAGACAACTTGCAATGTTTCACTGGACACGTGGTGTAGTGTAAGCATCCCGCTAGGGATAGGGGGTATTACTCTCCCGGAGGGAGAAGGTGTTTCATACGAGTACTATCCTGACCTCCTGGCTCATTCTGGGGGTTTTTTATACACATATTATATATATATATATATATATATATATATATATATATATATATATATATATATATATATATATACATATATATATATATATATATATATATATATATATATATATATATACATATACATATATATACATATACATATATGGGATCCATACATGTTGATATTTTGAATCAATGAAAAAGAGGGTTAACATTTCAAATGGCAAATAATGTTAAAAATTACACAACACAAACATCCATCAGGTTTAATTTGCAACATATTGTTGTGGGGCCAGGTGTCGGCGGCGAGCACGACTGCTAAGTGGAGCAGTAGAGTCGGCTCCACGGAACACCCGGAATCTAGATCGTGCTTCTCGGAGAACTCCGAGAGGCACGGGTCCCTTACAGGACCGTGGTCGCCAATATTTCGACGGCATGAGGTAGGGTCCAATTGTCTAACTCCAATTTACCTAAATACTCACGCCGTCCAACTACCAGGGAAACCACACCCTTGGCCGACTCTGTCCGATCCGAGTCGCGGGTAACGCTCGGATCCGGCGTAACTGAGCGGAGTTACCAGAGCCGCGCCGGACCAAATGCACAATTTGCCGCTTCCCAATTTCCCAACATGCACCGTGCTAAGCCAATAAAAGAAGCACAGAAACGAACTGATCCATTCAACAATTGGGATATTTATTTACAATAGGCAGGGAGGGGAACACAGAAGAGCAGAGTTATCCGACTATAAGAAATGCAGTCAATGTACAAGCAAAAGCACTTAACAATTCTACTTGACAAGACAGGCCCGCACACAGACATGCACACGCAAAGAAAAGAGATGGACCCTCCGGGTCTTTATTCGGCTCTCCAGCCGAGGAGGATAGTTCGGCTGGGAGTCAGGACGGCTGGTTACCTGGCCGCAAGCGCGCGGCTGGTCGTCCACCTCTTCCCAGAGCTCCAGTCACCAAAGGACGGACCAGGGCAGCCGAATCCAGAGGAGGTGAGACGAGGTGATCTCCGTGTTGAGTTGGTCGATCGCTTTCCATACTGCGCCGGACGAGACGCCTCGGATGCGCAGGTTGCAGCCAGACGCAGACCAGACCGAAGACACGCTCGAGCACACGGGACCAATCTCCTCTCGCTCGATCCGACTACCACACTCTTTTCTCTTCGGGAGGAAGGGGCCTCTTCTCCTGGCCACTCGCATCTTGATTGGTCAGACCCATCGCGCGATTCCCTGGCCATCTCCCATTGGACAGGCCCACGGTAGGCGGGGCAACTCCCACCCTTCTGAGTAGAGTCCCGATCAGAGGCGTTTGTAGCTCCGCCCACCTCCTCACCTCTGGCCACGTGCATAATGGCGATGGTGTTGAGTCGGAAACGGGGCGGGTGAGACGCCCGCTCCTTGCCGATTGACCAAAGAGGGATGCCATGCCCATGTTAGACTCCGCCCACGCTTGCGCTTGCTGGGGAGCATGCGACGAATGCCGCGAGCAGAGTGTTGTCGTGTGAAAGTGAAGATGTAAAAAATCCTATCTATAAAATAACCCACAGCGCACGTACACTTAATTCCCATTAGACACAGGGGATGGATTCTAACTAGAAACACGTACTTACTGATATAACTGATCTATAGGGACTCTGACTGTTGTGTGCAGTAAGCTTCCAAATTCGTTACAATATAATTTATTCAGCAAATCATTAACGTCCTCCAATCACCTGAATGGTGGTTAAACTGCTAGTAAAGTATATGCTTTAAAAATTAAACCTGACGGATGTTTGTGTGGTGTAATTTTTTGCATTTTAGGTCATGAAAACTTTGAGCCTCTTTTTGATTTATTCAAAACATTAGCATGCATGAATCCCAGGATATCACAGGACATCCCAGGAAGTGGATGAGGCAGAGAATGCTAGGAAATGAATGAGGAAGGGAATCCCCGGATGGTACTCGAATGAGATATCCGTCCCCTCAGCAGGGGTCAGTAAAGCACTTGCGCAATTCCATGTGTACAGTGCAACATTGCAAGTCATCTCCACAACTTTGTTTTTGTGTACATGGTTTAGGCTTAAAGAGTGAGAGCAGAATGGAAGGCAACAAAATGGAAAGGGGAAAACACCAACACAGCAGAGTAGAAGTGACAGTGAGATCAGAGTGGGGGTGGGGGAGAAAGACACCTGGGGGAACAACTCAAGAAGAGGAAGGGAAAGGTCGTGATGAAACAGAAAAGGAATAAACCCACTGACAATGAACAAACAAAAAGTGTTGACGGAGATGAGGTGGGGGTGGAATCACAATAACCTGGCAAAAAGGAGCGATTGGGAATGGGGTCATTTTGGGTAGAAGAGATCATAAGTATGGATGGGAAGGTGGGGTGACCTGGAGTAGTGTTGAATAGCTATCTGGAAGCACTGAAGGGAAGAATGGGACTGAACAGACTGGAGAGGTTGGTTCCACAAACAAGGGGAAAAAAATGACTTGTAATACCCTCTCCACCACCACCGGGTGGCGCTATATGGTACACATCACGGATGGTGACAAACACGGGGATTACAGGATGGATTAGAGATACACATACTCGCCTCTAAGCTGTCTAATCTGGGTCTGAATCCTGACCAGCTATAAACTGTCATCCTGGTGTTTCACAGATAGGGTGAGTCATCAATGTGTGTGCCGTTCCTCAGGTGGATGTTAAACAGGGTGTCTCATCTGCTGGCATTTGCTGCTGGACGTTAAAGATGCCATGGTGTCCTTCACAAAGAGTATGTGAACTATCCCCAGCACCTTGAATAAATTTCAAATTCCTGCCCTAACCAGCAGAATCAATGGCATAGCCATGCCCTCAGTCAATGATGGTACCCTGCATCGTTGTGCTGCATCCAAAAGAAGAACAAACAAACATCACTGGTTCGTTTATCTGGAATTTAAATTCCAGATAAAGTATTGTCATCGCGCACCATCCATCCGTCCGTCCATCTCCCATTTCGACTTCTCCGGCCAAATCGCTATGTCAATCCAGCTGAAATTTGGCAGCGATGTTCCTCTCCTGACTGGTAACAGGGATTATAAACCTGGTTCTGGTCACATGACTTGAAGTAAGTCAAAATAGCAGACTTAGTAAATTTCTTCAAAAATCTTCTTCTCCAGACCTACCAGTCAGAATGCTACCAAATTTGGGTTAGAACATGAGGAAATGGTCCTGATGTTAAATTGTGAAGGCCAGGCTGATCACGTGACTGGAAGTGTGTCAAAATGGCAATCACGTAAATTCATTCCAAAATCTTCTTCTCTAGACCCACCAGTCAGAATGCTACCAAATTTGGGTTGCAACATTAGGTCCAGGGTCGGGATGTTAATTAAATTGCGGAAGTCATGCCGATCACGTGACCATAAGTGTGCCAAAATAGACGGCTTTGTCAACTTTTGGGAAAATCTCTTTAGTTCCTTTTAAAATCTTCTCCAGACCCACCAGTCAGAATGCTGCCAAATTTGGGGTCCAACATTAGGACAGGGTTGTGATGTTAACTTGTGAAGGTCATGCCGATCACATGACCGGAAGCGTGTCAAAATGGCGGACTTAGTAAATGTTTGGGAAAAATCATGTAAATTCCTTCAAAAACCTTCCTCTCCAGACCCACAACATCAGGCCAGTGCCCAGATAAGCTCCAAGTTTTTTGTCTTATTTTTGGCTTCCCATCATGTTTTTCATTTT
The DNA here is from genome assembly GCF_056783735.1 of Eptatretus burgeri. Classification (NCBI taxonomy): domain Eukaryota; kingdom Metazoa; phylum Chordata; class Myxini; order Myxiniformes; family Myxinidae; genus Eptatretus; species Eptatretus burgeri. The sequence goes on from NC_140966.1 coordinate 3,601,316, forward strand.
TATTATATAGATTCCAACAAGGTGACATACCATTCATCGTTCTTCTAAGCACACATTCCACAACATGGATTCTGAAAGCTCAATGACTTTGGATTACCATACGCCTCGAGTGAGGATGAAAGGTGGATGAATAATTGGCTTAAAATTAGCGACGAAGTTTGAAAAGTCAATTCACCTGGGTCCTGCCGAAGAAGCAGCTGCAAATTTTCGATGTTTTGCAGAAAAGATCCATTGAGCAGCCGTTGGAGGTCAACCATGGCTTTTGAAAGTCTGCAGAACACACATATGTAGCAGAACTCTTGAGTAACTACAAGTATTGCATGTCTATCAGAAAGTTCATCAAAACAAGATGGCAGGCATGACTGTCCTCCATATTAAGGGTATATCAAGAAAGGAGTCTGAATGACTTGAATAAGTATCTGAAAATAATTGGTTGCACAAAATACCATCAAATCCAAAATTCCAGAAATTCGTCGTTTGCTATTCCTCTTCATCATGAGCAAATTCCTTGGTTGTGAATTAAAAATTTAGCCCACTGATGTCATCGTTACTTGGTGGTGACTGTGATGGTGATGCTGCACCCCTGAACATTAGAGGAGGAATTTGGACAATTGCCTCCTCTTTGCAAAATACACCATGGGATCTTTCATTTCCACCAATCAATGCTCTCAGATGGGTCCGCAGCTAGCAAGCAATGTAATGAGCTGCTTCAAGCAAGTTAATCCCCTTTTTGGCTTTTAATATCGAAGAAGGTTGCAATAAACGATGAAGTATGTGCACTGGTTTGTCCAAGTCAAACAATATCTTCACCACAACAATGCAATAAGATAATATGATACTTGAATTATACTTCCAATGCAAATTAGTATTTCCAAAACTGCACAGCTTTGTGGAAGTAGTGCACGCTATTCTACTGCACCAGATTGTGGCATCACATTGCGGAGGTCTTTCTCCTTACAGTGAATGATGGAAATCGTTGACGCCATCGCCAGCAGGGGTGCCATTCCTGAAACGACAATCTGTGGTTGGTGAGCACACTAGACTCTGAAACCATGGTATCAGGCCGGCTGAAGGCATCGCCTGCACCGAGAAATGACCTGCAAATGCAAGGTTTTGGTGTGAACACAAATGAGGAAAAAGTACAGGGTTACAAAAGTTACTCTTCAAAAAGGTGAGAAAGCATTGCTAATATTCTTCATTTATTTATCTTGGATACTTTAGACATTTGAGACCGTTTATACGCTTTTAAGAATTTACATCCTTTAGACCCCTTTGACCACTCAAGATCTTCAGACCTCTTGAGATTCCAATGTACCCTTTAAACCCATTTGACCCTTTTAGACCCCTTACACTCTGCAGACCATTACACCCCTTAATTAGACCCCCTGACCCTAATCTACTTCAACCCATTTAAAACCTAACTACTATTTTCTTGGAACACTTCCCTTTACACGTTTAGAACAATTTTAGATCCTTAGAATTTGTAACCTTCGCACCCCTTGAACCCTCTACACCTTTACACCCTTTAGACACCTTCAAACACACACCACATACACTTCAAGAGTATTCTTGTAATATACAGACAATACATTTTTCAGCAAGCAATGTGCAAACTCTACTCATTCCAAAAAGAGGGATGAAGGTGTGCGCATGCTCCAACCTGCCATATGGCTCGACAGCCACTTGCATTCTGGGTGTGTTCCATGAGTGAGCAGCTTCATTGTTACCTCTACTTTTTATCCTAATTCGTCAAGATTTATAAACATGCAAACCCCACCACCCCCCCCCCCCCAAAATGGTCCAGAGATAAGCTTGACAGGGGGCTCCTCCTTCTGACTCCTCATTTATTTATCTTTCTTTCCATCTTCCTCATACTCTGTATCAGCTGCTAACACAATAACTTCATTTTAGGGAAGTTGTCACAAGAGGATCGAGTAAGACTGAAAACGACAGTCCCAGGCGGCATTTGGTCAAGTACCACGATAGCGTTGTTTCCACGGAGAACGCCATGTTGTTAAGCGGTGCCGAGCGCTCCGTTCCGTTGGAGTACTTACTTGAGCGCTTTGAATGAAACTGCATCAGGTGATGGCAGCCGCTAGGTAAGCGGTAAACAAGCCGTTTACTAATGGAACACACCCTCTGTTCTTGCTACCTTTATGAGCATTGTGACATCATGTTCTGAACTGGTCAACCAATACTATTGTCACTGGAAAACTTCTACATGCTGTATATGTCAGGTGTGTGAAATTGCCTTGGTCTACTGATGAATGGAAAATACAGCCCTGTGCATGGAGGGTTCTTTCATTTATGTTTGAAGAGGGCCTGTCACTTTCCCATCACAGACAGGTCAGTGGTCTCTCAGTCTTCTACTGCATCCTTTCTGGTCTTTCACCCTCCGTTCTCTCCGTGCTTTGTCTCTCCTCCCCCCAGGTTTCTGCAGGGTGCACATGGTCCACCATCATGCCCCTTCTGGTGAAACTCACAAATTCCAGGATCACTGCTCACATCTACTCATTAGTTCCTCTTCTTCCAGTCCGTGGAACCAACTGCCACATTTTCTGTGGGTGTTGGCTTGGGATCCTCGGGTCTTGAGTTTAATCCCCGTTGGCCGCTGAATTCACACCGGGGGTTGACTCAGCCTGTCATGCTTCCGAGGTCGGTGAAATGCGTAACAGTGGAGCAGCCAAAAGGCTGCAAACAAAGGGAAGGGGTATCGACGGATTTATTAAATCTGGTTTTGGTGTGGCACAGGCATGATGGGCCAAATGGCCTCCTCCTGCACACAAAACTTCCTTGTGAAAAAAAAATTCCCCGAGTCGGTAAACTGGGGTGACATTAAACACTCGAGACCGGCTCATTCGTGAATTTTTTTTTTTTTTTGCGCTCATATTTTCACAGATGCAAACCAAACGCATGGATTTGTGAGTATGCAGGTGATCAGGTGATGTGTGATTCCATCTCATGGTGAGGAAACAAATTATACAGGTGCTTTCTCCAGCTGGCTGTCACCTGTAAACCAAAATATCAACTTTCACACACTTTTCGGTAGTGGAAAAATTCTTGGTCGCCTTCACACCAAGTTGATGTTCACATGGGTGATCGAGTGTAATGTTACCAACATTATGCACTCCAAGTTAATCACTTGTTTTCCTTATTATAATCTCGGTTGACAAAACAAAAAGGGATGAGTTTGAACGCCTAGAACCAAAATGCTGGTCGGGGTACTGGGTATACTGGTTTACCAATGTCAATGATATTTTTACAGTTTAGAAAGTAATACTGTATTGCTCGGACACTGGCTATTAGTCCATTTTTTCAGAAAGCGCCTTAAAGTCGCAAACTCTACCTTGGTCAAATTGACAAGCCATTTGGACGCACCTCATTCCAAGGGATTTTTGTGAAGAACAAAAAGCAGAAGAGTTTGTGATGCATCTCTCTTTGTCTACCCAGGTGAAGCTGACACATGCATATTTATCCCCACACTTAAAAAAATAAAAAAATAAAACAAGGGGATATTGTAATCGGCTTCGTCTGTCCATCAGTCCGTCCGACCATCCATCTGGCTGTCCGTCTGTCACACCATCTCCTCCTAAGTGCTTGTGCAGCGATTCACCAAACTTTAGAGTTATGATCACCACATCACATGAAAGTGCAAGAGTAGAGTCACTTTTGGCTCCGCGGCCTGGGGCTGGGTCAAAAGGTGAAATACCAAAGAAATGCAATTACAGGCACAATTTGAAACCTTTTAATGAAATTTCGTATATGCAATCGACATTAGAAGGACGCATGAAATATGGAACGGTTTTTTGGATGTGATCCCCGGTTGATGCCCCAGAGAGTGGGGACTTTGGGACACAGGGGTCAAAATGGAGTAAAAAAAATAACTGAAAATTTGATATTAGGCCATTGCTGATGGAAGTTTCTTCCATCTTTCAACTTTGCTATAGGTGGGAAGTGTGAGCATACCATCGACTTCGCTCTGATTGAGTTTACGTCCATCATTGGCAGGGTGGACAGTCCACGATAATTGCGAAGAGGCATGCTACAATTTGCTATGAACTGCTGTGAATGATGAAGATAATATTGTGATGTTTGATCAAACTGTCAAATAATTATGAGCAGGGTTTGCTTGCAGGCAGCATTAGATGGTGATTATTCATTTTTTGTTTGTTTGTTTTACTGTTTTTCTGAATGACGTGAGCAGAATAAAACAAAAAAAACCATCATGATAGAAGATAGAAAAGATCATGATTTTGGATGGGGAATGATCTGAAAAGAAGAGCTGTCTTGAAGACCTGGAGGAAAGAATACAAGATTGAAGAAAATCTGGAAGTTGGTTCCACAGACGGGAAGAAGAGGAACTAATGAGTAGAGGTGAGCAGTGATCCTGAAATTTGTGAGTTTCACCAGAAGGGGCATGATGGTGGACCATGTGCACCCTGCAGAAACCTGGGGGGAGGAGGGACAAAGCACGGAGAGAATGGAGGGTGAAAGACCAGAAAGGATGCAGTAGAAGATGGGGAGACCACTGACCTGTCTGTGATGGGAAAGTGACAGGCCCAGTTCAAGCATAAATGAAAGAACCCTCCATGCACAGGCTATACTTTCCATTCATCAGCAGACCAAGGCAATTTCACACACCCAACACATGGTAGAGGTATCAATTTGAAAAAATACTTTCACCTGGTAAATCTTCAGAGAAAGTAATGGTAACGTTGCGTACTTCCACTGGTGGACTGTGTTACTATGGCCTGTAATCAGACTCATTGAGGCCCAAGGATGACAAATTATTGGAATGAGCGATATCCTGAGAGTCCGACAGTAAAAGTGAAAATCAACTTGGATTCCACCAAACTCTAATTAGCGGATTGGCCAACAAACTTTAAAAAAAAAAAAGCAATATTAAAGTGAGACATCAATCTTAACGACACAGGGTGATCTCAAGCAGAGAAAATGCAACTCTGATCAGGCTTGTCAGTTGTATTCCTTTTGTCACAACAACAGTGTTGCGGCATGAATGCAATCTCCCTGAGAACTGTTCAGAAACAGCTTCATGATGCAAGGTTACGAAGTCAGGAATCTGATAGAATGCTCTCTTCTCACCCAAGAACAAAAAGCAACCCGCTTTGCATGGTGTCATGCATGTCAACGCCGGAATCTCTCAGCGGAAAACATGTAAACATCACACTGTTAACATGTTCTCTGAGTTGTATCTGGGAAAGAAAATATTAAGGTGAAGGCACACTTTGGGCCAAGTGGCAGTCGACGTAAGACATCGGAGTTAAATAATTCCTCGCGCTGGCACTTCGGCGTTAGCAGGCCCGAGACGTGATCGTATGTTACACCATTCCTCAATCAAAAAATCAAGTTCCTTGGGGGACATTGGTTGGGGAAATTGCGCTCCTCACCTTGTTCTCGAGAATTGACCACAATAGCTTAATAATATGAAGACATGGAGATTGAGCAGGCCAGAAAAAAGATGTTTTATTCCACTCTCATGTTCATTGAAGCAGGATTTAATATTTATAGTCCAAGGAACTCAAGTGATGGCTGGCTTAAAGCTTTCCTTCACAGAAATCTCATTTGATTCTGCATGCCTGTGAAGTGGCAGGTTGAATCCACACTATTTATTAAACTCAATTTAAATCCTCCAGGGACCTTAAATGAGCCCAATTGCTCATTTGAGAAAATTGTGGAATTTTTTCTGTTCTTGAGGTCTGCTGTAGATCGAGACTATAATCCAAGCCAATCCATCCATCCATCCATGGGGACCATACTCTGTGCAGAGCATTGGTGCTGCCAAAGCAGTCTACTTGGCTATTGGGCACAATCTTGGACGGGTCGCCACTCTGACATAAAATACCAGCAAGCTGGCACTCATTTTGCCGACCTCAGAAGGGTGACGGGCAGAGTCAACCCCATCTGATATTAATTCATCATCTGAGGGGAATTTGAACTCAGGATCCGAGGATCCAAAGCCCACCACCCTAACCATTAAGCCAACACCAGGCATTTCGACTGTAATCTACAGTATGTACCCCAGAGAGGATAATGACATGACCGTTCCTGCCTCTGCCGTAGGGAGTGGGTGTACTCATGTAATAAAAAAGGTCAATTCTCTGCATTACAAACCACAGACATTGGAAGTTATCATGATCATTTGAAGTGTTTATTTGTTTAACTTGTGGTATCTGCAAAACTATATATATATATATATATATATATATATATATATATATATATATATATATATATATATATATATATATATATTTAAAACAACACCATAAAAGGCTCAAAACCTAAAGCAAGGCTCAACACCTCAAAACTAAAAGATCCAAAAGCCCAGGTAAAGGCGCTGTCACACCTTGACGTTTTAGCCAGCAATGGCAACGTATAAAAATGTATGTAAAACGTTGGCGTACGCAGAAGTTTTGAGGGTTTTTTTTAAGTTTTGGTCGGATGCATAACATTTCAGTAACGGGCACAGAACGTTTCGTTGTGTTATAGATAACTTATACCAACGAATGCTTAGCCTGTTGTCGGCGTTCACAACCTATGCCCAGCGATACTTTAACTTAGGCATAGCGCGCTGCACGTATCGCCGACGAACTCGTGGCGTAGCCTGTTAAAAACCTGCCGCACGCCGATTTAAATCATAACCGCCTGAAAATTGAAAGTGTCAACATCGCAGTCACACCTTGACGATTTAGCCAGCGTATGC
>NC_140966.1:3625539-3754500 GCF_056783735.1 Eptatretus burgeri
ATGTGAGGATCGCTTGTTTGCTTCATCAGGGGAGCTTGAGGGAAATTTGTGCTGTGCTAAATATGAAGAAATGTCCTTGCTTTGAAGCACAGTAATTGTACTTGAGGAAAGGTTGGCCAGATTACTGGAAGTAAGAGATTGTGAATAGTTCATTGATATTGGCAGTAGTAAAGATGAGGTAAGCACAGGTCGTGGTGGGGGTCTGGTTAGGGTTTTAGTGGTGAGTGTCTGGTGTGGGCAGACAGTGGTGAGAGTGAGGTGAGAGCAAATAGTGATCAGAGTGAGGGTAAGGAAGGGTAGGTATAGTGGTGTGAATGAGAAGAGAGCACGCAGTGGTGAGGGTAAGGTGAGAGAAGGCCATAATATGGCTGATGCAATGGCAGGTGGTGGAATGAGTGGGATGCACATATTTAGGAATGAGGCTTGGGAGATGGTTTTGGTAGGGGATTAGACTTTTTTAAACAGTGAGAGGTCATCCTTTAAAAATCTTCTTCTCCAGAATGGTTAGACAGATCGAGGGGTAACGTCTCACACATGTTCTCCAAGCTTTGTGGATACCAGGGTGTTCAAGAAAAATGGATAGGTCACATGATCTGGCAGCCATATTGCATCGAGTGAAAAATCATTTATTTGAATGCCTTTTTCTTGAACCGCTTCATTGATCGATGTGAAACTTCACAATTAAGATCGAGTCATGATGGGAATACAGGATTTAAATTTCAACCAGATTGGATGCAGAAGAAAAAAAATTTTAATATGGGTTCTTTTTTATTTATTTATTTTTGAAAAAGGCTCACTTGGCTGTGCCTGGATGGATTTGAACAGTCATCTTCACTATTGTTTTAAAGAGGGGGCCACTTTTGCCGATAAGACGTCAGTGAGAGATCACACCACCTGAAACACTCTGTAATGGCTGCTATTAGGCTCCACATACTCTTCTTTGTTGTGGTTAACTGTACTGCAAGCATAATTACTTGTAGACTACAACCATATCTTAATGTAGTTATGTTACTTTTATGCTTCGTGTTGGAACATTCATTTGAAACTGTTGGGTCCATTTGATAGCATTTATGGCGGATATGATGGAGTGTTTTCACATTTGTGCATTATTGGCCACACTTTCGGCCAACAGGAGCTGCCAATGGCTCGCAGGCCATGCGATGAAAAACAGGGGGTTTGAAGGTAGAGTAGCAAATGAAACCCAAATCCTATCCAGGTTCCCCCTGATGACTTCATCTTTGCTTTTAACTTGTTCAGGTTCCTTCTGATGACTCCGATGCAGTACCGTAACTATTTGATCTTCACCAAAATGGAAGCAATTAGTCCTTGTCACACACCCAACATGTTCACCAAAATTCATCCAAATCCATCTACTACTTTTTGAGATATCATGCAATCTTGTTTTTAGCCCCATCTCTCAATGGTGAAGAATCACTTAAATAATTCTCATGTCCGGATCCAGAATCTGATCTTCACCAAAATCACAAAAATATTCAGAATGTTTGCTTGAAAACTGGAGCAAAAATCGTGTGAGAAACAGACAAAAGACAAACAGACAGACAGACAGACAGACAAACACTGCAAACCACCATACTTGGTGAAAAACATTTTAGCCAAGTAAAAAAAAAAAATCACTCATCGAGTGTCACTTGGCAAAATGGAACGGCTTGGTGTCGTCTTGTCAAAAAAATGAGATATGTAGCTAAATAACATGCGAGAGGCATTTTTGAGGAAAAGTTGGCAACCAGTTTATTTTACCTAATTTGGGTGTGCCAAATTCATATTTGCTGTCTGCCAAGCTGTATCTTGACCGAGTGACCTTCAAAATGACGTGATAAGGCACGCCCCTTTTTTGCCGAATGTGAAATATAATTCTCCTTAAAAATGGCATCAAAACTATCATGTGTGGTATCAAATTAAAGCTAATGACATGTACATTGCATTCATACTGTCAATAAATTAGTTTTGTATGATCTTTGGTCAATGAAATGTCAAAAGGTCATGATTTGTGTGAAATATACAATCAAAATTATATATACATTTATGGTCGTGTAATGAAAAGGAGAGGAAAGTCAACTTCTACTTTGATTAAAAGATGGTCAGGTTTCGATTAAAAAAAGGATAAATATGTATTTAATGTTGTTTGTAAGTGTGATCCATCTTGGTCTCTGAAAAAAATATAGCTTCTCTCGAGGGCGCCAAGTCATCATATTGTGGCTACAGGCTGTCTCGACTGCACATATCAGGACATGTAATTGGACAAAAGTTACTCCATTGTTATGTCAACAACCTTGTCAATTATACACTATTCTGGTAAGTTTTTAATATTTTGAGCACCAGTGTAATATTTTGTATGTAACAAGGCATCTGTGAATGTAATTATTTACATGATATTTCATGAATTTGAGTCCTTCCTGTATTGTTGTTTTCGTATTGTATCAATCTTGTGTAGCCTTTGGAACTTCTACTGTTACAAACAGCCCTGAATAGTATCGTTTTGTAACCTGAAGGGAACAAATTAACAAATCGAAGATGTACTATAAATCTAAGTAGTTCCAAGTCATCAAAATTAATTATTCGTCATATTTTTAAGACCATCAAAGTTGTTTTGCCCCACTTCCGATTTTATTACTGGAAGAGGGATGGAGGGATCAACACTCCAACAAAACTAGTTACATTTAAAGGACTTCATAAATATTTTGATTTGTTCCCTACCTAAATTATCCCAGATAATGCAATACATACTTCTTATCAATGAGTTGGCAATGTTGAAAGCTTGCACTCTTGTATGATACCAAACATGATTATAATGATGTTTTGATGATGTTTATGATCACTAAGAAGGTAGCCTATGGAAATGGGTGTGGCTTAAAATGTGATATCAGGGGTCACCGAGTCAGGATACAGTTTGACAGAACTTTTTTTAATTCAGCATGTAGGGTAATGTAATATATCTACCATGTACACCAAAAAAATTGTCAGATTTTTTTTTCATACTAACAAATTATGCTTCAGGATAAACCGGCAAGGCCGGAGAAGTCGGGGTGTTCTGACTGGTATTTTGACGAGAAGCTTTTCGATTTTAATCTTGATTTACATTAAAATCGAGTTGCTCCTCGTCCAAACATCACCCAATCGCTCCGAACGATCGCTCCGAGCGATCCGAACCCTGATGGTTTATACTGAATAATGATTCCTTAGAATGAAAACTCCGACCGATCGCTCCGAGCGATCACCCAATCGCTCCGAACCCTGATGGTTTATACTGAATAATGATTCCTTAGAATGAAAAAGAACGATATGAATTTAGTCCTGAATTGTCTTTATCAAGCTATGTAGAATTACGTAATATGATATTATAACCTCATTTGACCCAAAATGACCTCTAAATGACCCCACATGATGTCATATTTATTTATTGATCATGGTTTTGCAATGTTCAAGTCATTACCTTTCAAATGATACCACACATGATACATTTATATTAACTTTTACAGTAAACCGTATTGCGGAATATGCAAAAAGGGGCGTGGCTTATGACGTCATTTTGAGAGTCAAGCAGTCAAGATACAGCTTGGCATACAGCAAAATTGAAATCAGCATACCAAAATTAGGTAGAGTAAAGTGTCTGCCAGCTTTTCCTCAAAAATGCCTCTAGGGTCGTTATATTCAGAAAACTTGACTAGTCGAGTAGTGTGAATACCTCCACCAGGCTAAAAAGTTTACATTTTGTATCCGATTGATAGGTCTGATCTAAATCCGGACTTAAACCAAAGTCAAACCGGCTTGTTCTTGTCACCTGGACAAATATATATATATATATATATATATATATATATATATATATATATATATATATATATATATATATATATATATATATATATATTGTTGCGAATTCGCGCCCGCCAGAGTGCGGACGGCCACGTAACTCGAATCGCAGCACGTCACCCACTGGAAGGACAATTCTGTCGTGACCCTCTCGGACCAACGCCGGGAGCTAGTCATGGGTGGGCCTTTCGACCTCACCACAATCATGCCAATCGGCCACCCGCATAGACAAACTCGACCAACCTAAGTTGTTCGCCAAACTCGACCAACCTAAGTACCCACGCGGATGGTAAACCGGGCGATCGTACCTCGCCGCAGGTCGACTCCGGACACGAGCCACTTGGGCAGCCCGCTCTGTACTATCGGGATAACCGAGCGGTGTTATCGTCGACCTGGACGGTTCAGATTAATTACCGGGATGTTGCACCCACTACGAACCCCTTTCCGTGATGCAAGATGGAGGGTCAATAAAGAAAAGACAAAGCGAAACAGGCACAGTTCAACAAGCAAGCATTTTATTCATAGCCACAGACACAAAGCACGGAAAAAAGCCATACAATAATCAAAATGCACATAAAGCAACCAAAACAAAAGTAACAATGCAGAGCTACAACCGGATACGCGCACACATGGCAACACTTAAACAGTTCTACTTTACGAGACACGGCGCCACAAGATCCATACAAAAACACCGAAAAGAAACTGGCGACTTCCCTTTGGGCCATCGAGCCCCTCTCCCACGTCCGTCGGCGTGGTTGCGCCTGGCCGCGACTCCGATCCCTGGCGTGGTAGGCGAGTCCTCTCCGGCGTGCCTCGCGCCGGCACGTGTTGGCCGCTCGATGCCACAGACAGGGTTTCCGGCGCTATCTCAATGCGGATAGAAAGGGGGGGGGGGGAACGATGTTGCTCGACGTCGTGGTGTGGGGAATGGCAGATGCTCCGTCCCGCCAGCGGGGTCTTGGGACCACACCACAGAAGACCAGGCCAGCGGCCAGCACGAAGAGGAGACGAAGAGGAAGAGCAAGCCGGAAGAGAGAGGAGAAGACGAAGTTAGCAAGAGCACGAAAAGCGCTCCGCCCATGTCCGACTTTAATAGCCCGGGGCTCTGCCCTTCACTCCGCCCCCGTTTTTGGCTCCACCCTCCTTCGAGAGGGTTCTCGAAGAGGGGCGTTCCCTCTCCCCGACCGCCTCACGCTGGTCATCCACCAATCAGCAGCGAGCTGCCCTCCCCTCTTCCTTCACACCAAGCACGGGGAAAAATGGTGGGAAAAACAGGCAGGAAAACCCGCGCGTCCTCGCAGCTCCTTCCTTGGCACCCTTGTTTGCCATTCGGAAGCGGACGTAGTGGCGAAGATGTAGTAGCGTAGATGGTGGAGGTGACGTGGTTGCAGTGTGGTTGGCGCTGTGATGGGGATGGCGTGGTTGTTGAAATGTTGTGCGTTTGAAATAAAAGATAGAAAAAGAAAAACGCCTAACTCAAAGCGTCGCAGCCCGGATGGATCACATAAATTCCCTCTATACAGCGGGATTGGGCTAACTACACATGTACCTATGAAGATATCTCACCTGAGGGTCCTTTATGGTGTAATGCGAATTTACACAGCCGTAACAATGTGTGTGTATATATATATATATATATATATATATATATATATATATATATATATATATATATATATATATATATATATATATATATATATATATATATATATATATATATAGTTGAAGGTATGTCTGTTTGTGTGTTTGTCTGTGACCTATGCACATGAAAAGTACTGGACTGATCTTCACCAAACTTCACATGCTGACAGAACATGTACCCAGGAGCGTCCCGATGTAAAAGAGTTGTACTTCAGACTTCCGGTTTCCGAATTATGACGTCATCACCTGATTTCGTAACGTTAATTTTTCAAGTTCAGCTGATTGACATGGGGCCAACGCCATATACAATATATCTAACATATGATTTAAGTTTTTGTTTGTCTGTTTGTTTGTTTGTCTGCATGCGCTAATCTCCTGAAAGGTGAAAGATAAGAGCTAACCACTGAAACAAAAAATGTCGGGATGGGCCCCAAGAAGGTTATAGGCTATGTGACAAAGCCCCTCGGCCGGGGGGGGGGTGGGGGGAAGGGTGTGTTTCCCCCTCACCAATCCCCTTAGCCTATGACTGTCATGGCCCAATAGGGAACTGATACTGTGCTCACGTCAGACATATGTATAGAAGATTCAGTTCATTCAAAAAGAACCCGGGCAGCGCCGGGTGCATTCACCTAGTAAACAATAAATCCACAAGTTTTTGAGATATCATGCTGCACATACACCACCGGTCAAAAGCTTTACAACACCCCCATTTTTCAGTTTTTACTGAAATTTAAGCAGTTCAAGTCAAGTGAATAACCTGAAATGGTACAAAGCTAAAGGCCCAGTCACACCTTGACGTTTTAGCCAGCTTATGCCGATTTTTGGAAAATTTGTCTAAAACGCTGGTACACGTCAAATACGTTATGGGTAAGTTTTGATAACATTGAGAGCACGCTGAAAAACACTGCCATACGTCGTTGTACGCTGGCTTTAAACGTTGTACTTTTCGGTTGTCCTCAAATTTTCCATGCTTGAAATTTTAAGACTTATGCCAGCGTATGACTCACACGTTCCGCATAATGCTGGCCATAAGTTGTAGGCACGTCACGCGATCGTTGACAAATGTTACTTGTGAGTTACTCATAAGTCGAAACACGTCGAGGTAATGTTTAGCGTACCCGAAACTTATTTCTAACCTATGAGTAACGTGTTGTACTCACATTACGCGATCGGTGAAACACATCGACACACGTTACTTGTAAGGTGCTCATAAGTCGAAACACATCAAGGTAATGGTTAGCGTCAGTGTTCCAGACTCCCGGTTTTTTTTTTTTTTGGCTTTTTTTTTTCTTCCTTCCTTCGGTATGATGGTGATTTTGACACTTCGATTTCTCATGCGGTTATAATATAATATAATTAATAGGCTGCCGCTCACCGATTTAAATCATAACCGCACTGTACATCGTCATACCGAAGGAAAAAAAAAACCGGAGTCTGGAACACTATATATATATATATATATATTACTACCGGTAAAAAAGTTTTAGAACACCCCCATTTTTCCAGTTTTACTGAAATTTAAGCAGTTTAATGTTTCAATGTACTCTGAAATTAAAGCATAGAGCAATTATTAAACAATTGCAGATAAAAAAGAAATCATGGAATCGTTTTGCTGAACAAAATTTAATCTAAATTTTTGACTCATCAAAGTTGCCACCTTTTCCAGATATCACAGCCGAACATACTCGTGGCATTCTTTCTACAATGGAAATCAAACATTGTTCGGAAAGTTCTTCCCAACACTGTTGCAAAGGTTCCCACAAATGTGTTGCATTTGTAGGTTGCTTTGCTTTCACCCTTCTGTCCAGTTCATCCCAAACCAGCTCAATGGGGTTTAAGGCTGGAGATTGTGCTGGCCATTCCATGATTTTAAGCCTACCGTCTTGTTCTTTTCTTCTAAGGTAGTTCCGACATAGCCTGGAGGTATGTTTTTGGTCGTTATCTTGCTGTAGAGTGAACCCGTAAAATGCTGTGGCAGCCCTTTTGGTTCAGGGTGCCAGTCACTCTGTGCAAGTCGCTGACTGACGCTGACTGATAAGTATTTTAGACCGGTAGTGTAGTTTTTGGTCCCATCTCTCACTGGTGAAAAATCACTTTAAAATTCTCCTATCCAAATCCAGATTGAGATCTTCACCAAAATCAAGCATTGCTGTCCTTAGCTGGTCAACTACATACAAAACAAATTTCAGAACGATTGCTTGAAACATGTAGTCAAAAATTGTGTGACAGAAAAAACAGACAAACGCTACAGACCAACATACGAGGCAAAAAAAAATTTTTTGCCAAGTAACAAACAGACAAACAGAAAAACGGACCACAATGCAATAACCTCTCCTCCGGTGACGGTAAGAAACTAGAACGGCATTCGGTAGAGCGCATACTTCCATCAGGCTGAACAGTTTACGTTTTGTATCCCACTCCTAGGCCGGATCTGCTGACCTGAACCAAAACCTAATCGGCTTGTTGTTGTTATCTAACCAACTCATCCACCAAGTTTTGTCAATAATCCGTCCACAACTTTTTGAAATATCGTGCTTTATATCGTTTTTGACCCCATTTCTCAATGGTGATCAAGAATCTATTATAAAACTTATGAGTCTCATCTGTATCCGGATTTGGATATTCACCAAAATCCAATCATTTCGTCCATGTCACACACCCAACCTGTCCACCAAATTTTGTCCGAATCCATCCACAACATTTTGAGATATCCTGTTCATAGACAGAGACAGACAGACAGGGGTTAAAACATAACCTCTGTCCACCTTTGGCGGAGGTAACCAAAGCATCCCAGACCTTTCATAATCAAAGTGGCGAATTTGGTCAACCACCACTGCTGCAAATGACTACCCCCCCCACCCCACCTCCACAAACACACAACCAGTCTAACAGTAATCCCCCCCAATCCTCACAGCAAACCAGAGCAAAATTTCACCATTCCAAGAAGGGGTTTTACGATACAAACTCCATGAACTGCAGACTGTTGCAAAACTCATAGTCCCAGATGCCAGAGTGAAGTGGTCCATTGCCTAATTATGCACAAGGTTGATCCAATTAACCTAGTACAACCAATTTACTCGGCCCGACCTCAGGGCATCCCAAGACAAATGTTTCACCATTTTCAGATAATGAGCTTGGAACTCATTCCAAATGCATAACGAGCAAATATTTTTGCTTATATAAAAATAACACCACTGTGTGGCATACATGGTGATGAGAAACGTCACCAGGTGCAGCTGGCAATACAATACGATTATATAAATATATGTTCCCCATCTTCATGTTGCACTGTGAATTCTTTTATACAATCTCCTGAAAGATGAAGATACTGCAGACATTTTTAATCATAAATTATCTTGTCGATCTCATCAGTGCATCGCATAGGCAATCAATAATGTATCACAATTTTCAGTGCAATCTGAATTATTTCGCTGAAGAACATACATGCAGTGTGTGCACATAATATTCCATGCTGCGTTTGCTCATATTTTTGGTAACAATGGATGTGATACAGTATTCTTCTTTAAGGATGTGTGCATGAATATGTTATGTACCCACAAACACACACACACACCTTTGAAAAACATCTGTAAAACTCACCAGTGAAGCTGGACACACTCTTGGGAACAATTCGAACAAAAACTCCTCGTGGTCATCAACCTGCAGCACCTTCGGTGACGGCCAAATAGAATTTAGGTCAAAAATGCAGCTCTCAGAGCAGGATGTGGTTGCCAGTAAGTGGGCGTACCAAAGTGAATGACGCAGCATTCAGCTCCTCTCCGCGTTGCCATGGTGACGCCAGATGCAGCTTAATTGCATCTGGGTCCGGTTTCCCACCGTGGCACGACATTGCTTTCAGTTGTCGAGGTTCCAAC
Organism: Eptatretus burgeri; assembly: GCF_056783735.1. Classification (NCBI taxonomy): domain Eukaryota; kingdom Metazoa; phylum Chordata; class Myxini; order Myxiniformes; family Myxinidae; genus Eptatretus; species Eptatretus burgeri. The sequence goes on from NC_140966.1 coordinate 3,634,890, forward strand.
CCTGAAGAAAAATTGTGTGAGTCATTTCGAGGCTATTTATTATGATGCAAATATAAATGAGAACTTTTCACCACCAACTGCCTCCCCCCCCCCACTTTCCAGCCCCCTTCTACACTGCCCTCCCCTCCACACTGCACCCATTATATTACCCCCAGGCCACCCCCCCCATTCTCCTGCCCCACTTCCGCACCCCTCCCTCTACTACTATACTATGAGCAGCATACATTCCCTTTCTTCCGGTATCCTTACTATATGGTCCGTGGGTCAAGAGGACTTACCGTGCACCCCCACCTATGATCCAACCTAATGTGCATCAGTGTGTCCAGTGATGTCCCCTTTGATGGAAACTAGATACCAACATTGAAAAAAACCCTTTTGGTCTATGTTTTCTCATGCCCTATTGGGACCCATGTTAAAATGTCACTTTTTCATCATTTCTGCCATTTTTGAGGTTCATGAAATTTGTGCATTTTGATATTGCAATATCGCAGAAGTTACTGGCTCAAATTTGATCTCGTAGCATAATCAATGTAACACGCCAACTTCAAAATATTAAACAAATGTTTGAAATTTTTATTTTACGTCTCCATCATCGCAGTCGAGAATGAAATCATGGAATCAATCATCGCAGTTGATATGAAATCCTTCCTTATTTCCAACAACCTCATCTCGTATCACCAATTTGGTTTCAGACCAGGTCACTCCACCTTGGACATGCTGCTTCTACACACCCAACAATGGATGGAGGCCCTCAATGTCTGACATGAGATCAAGGCCATCTCTCTCTGGACATATCTCGTGCTTTTGATACAGTCTGGCATCCTGCCTTACTCTCCAAACTGCTTGCCTTGGGTATCCAAGGGCTACTACATACATAGCTTATTGACTTCCTCTACTCTCGGAGCCAACATGTGGCTCTCAACGGAATCCTTTCATCTCCTCTCCCTGTCAAGGCTGGAGTGCCCCAAGGCAGTGTTCTGGGCCCAGACCTATCCCATATCTTCATCAATGATCTCTCTGACTCACTGGAAAATACTCTATATTTCCTTGCTGATGACTCCACCCTCTGCCGTGACATCCCTCATCCTTCAGACGGGCAGGATGCAGCCTCTTCCCTCTCTTCAGACCTTGAAAAAAAAAATCACAACTGGTCAAATACTTGGAACATGTCTTACAATCCTGAAATATCTCTCTCCGAAAAGACCGTCTGACAACTCCCACCCCCAACCCAGAGTCTCTCCATGTACTTTCTTAACAATCCCCTTGAGTAAGTTGTCATTCAAACTACTGAGTCTCATTTTCAGCCATGATATTTCTTGGGCAAACCACATTTCAACGTTGGCCTCGAAAACCAGCTGCAAACTGGGCATCCTCCATTGTACAAAGCCCTTCCTTGGCAAACCTGAACTCATATCGACCGACAAGGCCTTCATCCACAGCTTCATGGAGTACCGCTCTCCCCTCGGGGCTGGCTACCCTGCCTCACATCTTGCTCATCTTGACGCTGTAGAAAGCATGGCATTCAAGATCATTGGAATCTCCCTCACTGAAGCTGAGTGTATGGACTTATTACTTCACCACCGCAGACAGGTCAGTGGTCTCTCCGGTCCTTCAACTGCCCTGTTGGTGCCCCTCTCTCTCCACTGTTTCTTTTGTCCTGTTACATCTTAATTGGTTCAGTGTACTTGCTCTTCCATGAAGCTTGGCTATGCATACAAAAAAGGCTCAGAGGAAGCACGATGACACATTTCTCCAAAATCATCTGATCCTTTAATGTTGAGGCTCTTGTTAAATAGGGTTTGCCTTGCTCTTTCTTGCTGCTCTTTGCACAGTTGCAAGGCTTTGTTGAGCAATCCTTTAGCTGCTATTCCAGAGACAGTTTTGATCCATTTGACAGAGACAGTTGCCATGGCAACCATCTTGGTAACTTGACTTGTATACAATATTTGGAGGGCTCTCTTGCCTTGTTAAACAGGGTGTGTGTGTGTGTGTGTGTGTGTGTGTGTGTGTGTGTGTGTGTGTGTGTGTGTGTGTGTGTGTGTGTGTGTGTGTGCGCGCGCGTGCGCCAATCATCTGAAAGATGGGGATCTGATGTATCAGCTCTGTTATTCATAATCATTATCACTACAAGGAAGTAGAAGATAGTCCTGTTGAATCTTCACAATCATTCCTTCCTTTTTATAGCACTTGATTTTCGCTCTTGTGATCATAGCATAATAGACAACTTTCAAAATGATGTATTCAGAATGCTCGCACGCATGTGCAGACACCCAAAGGAACGTCAGAGTGCAGAGAATCATAAAGTATATTTTGTGTGCGAGATAAGGATTGTGACTTAAAATGGCTCACAAGACTTCTGAAATAAGCTGAAAATACTTGGAAAAGTACATGAGAGAATGGGCTCTGCCTCTTCACAACAAAAGACCTGGAGAACTTTCTCAGTTCGCCGAACAGGCAGCTGCTAGGACTGCAAAATCACAACCATCCGGTGGAAGACTCGAGTGAACGAGCGTTTGCTATAAAAGTATCTATTGCTAAAAGTGGAAGCACTTTTGTGGTCAGGTCAGGTTCGATCTGTGACCTGCTACAGGTACCATGTAAACCTGTACTAACCTGTTCCATGGTCGGGTTGTCGGCGACTAAACCGTCTCCCCCACCAGGTTTTCTGGTGAGGAGGGTGTTTGGATATGGACACCCAGCAGGATTAAAAACAAAACCTGTCAAAGGGCGGAGGAGCTCCTTGTGAGCCAACGGCCATCCATATCTAGTGCCCAACTGTGTCTGCGGACGTCCTCCTGCAGTTGGGTTACTTCTTATTAGGAGGTTGGTGGCAGGATTTGCACTCCAGCCACCGTAAAACCCTTCATTCCGCAAAACGCAAAAACGCAAAAAAATCTGAAAACCCACTCCGTGGGAGTACCTCCTGTGCAGCTTCCCTTCGCAGGGCAGCTCACCGGATGATGGGATTGGGGCAAAGCCTTCGGGACCCCCAATCTTTGATAGGAGGGAAACCACGGGGTAACATCCCTGTGTCAGATTGCGGGAGAGTGTGTCGGAGTGGTGCTGAGGTGTCGTCCACCAGACGGCGGTCTCCTTGGGTTAACCTGAGGCGGTCCCTTCGGGTGGGTGCCTGGAATGTCCTATCCCTAAGAGAGGATGATCACCTGTCTCTGTTATCATCTGAGCTCAAGCGTTTGGACATCGGTATTGCAGCTCTCTCTGAGGTTCGGAGACCGGATTGCGGCGAGATAATGGTGGGTGGTTACACCTACTATTGGTCTGGTCGCTCTGATGGTTACCATACCCAAGGAGTTGCTGTAGCTGTGTCCAATAAGCTGACCCCAATGATAATTGAGGTAACACCGGTCAACGAGCGTATTATGAGATTAAGGATTCGTCACTCCTTAGGTGTCATTTCCCTGGTCTCTATTTATGCTCCGACTGAGGCGAGTGATCTTACCGTGAAGGACACATTCTACGCCACACTCGAGTCTGTGGTTGATCAGTGCCCCAGACGAGATACACTTCTAGTCTTGGGGGATTTCAATGCATCGACTGGAACTGATAGGGATGGTTATGAGGTGTGTGTTGGTCCCCATGGGTCAGGAACTATGAACCAGAATAGCACTAAGTTCCTTGACTTTGCAAGAAGTCATGGACTTAGGGTGGCTGGTTCATGGTTTCAGCGCCCGCAAGCTCATCGCTGGACTTGGTATTCCAACGCTGGCGGTGTGGCAAAGGAGATTGACCATGTCCTCATTGACGGTCGTTGGAGGATGATCCAGAACTGCAGGGTCTACCGGAGTGCTCAGTTCCTCAATACAGACCACAGGCTTGTTGTAGCAACTCTAAAGCTGCACCTTAAATCCTGGAGAATGGTACCATCCCAGCCTAGGCTGGATGTTACCAAGCTCAGGGATGAGAGAGTAGCTGAGGAGTTTGCGAACAGGCTGAGTGGACACTTGGGGGGTCTGGGTGCTTTGGGGGGTCCTGAAGAGTTGTGGAGCACCTTCAAGACCACCGTCCTTGATGTTGCCGGTGGATGCCTTGGAGTTCACCGCAGGGCAAAGAAGAATTTTGTCTCTCAAGGGACACTGGATACCATTGACCAGAGTCGCAGGGCCAGGCTGAATGGCAGAGCTGAGCTGTTCAGGGAGCTGAGGCGTAAAACTGTACGTGCACTGAGGGTGGACAAGGAGGCCTATGTGCGAGGAATCTGTGAGGGGTAGAGCATCACCTGTGGACAGGTGATTCTCGTCCCGCTTACAGGGGAATTCGCGCATTACGTTCATCCAAGCCCATCCCTCGGAGCACTGCAGTTCGAGCAGAGAGTGGTAGGCTCTTGACAGAGGAGTCTGAAGTGAAGGCCCGCTGGGCCGGTTACTTTGAGCGTTTGTACCAGGCTGATCCCCCAGCTGTCGAGTTGGACGTCAAGGGTGTTACAATCCCTGTTGCTGACCCTCGAATCAACTGTGGTCCACCATCGCTTGTGGAAACACGGGCTGCGGTGAACCAGTTGAAACGGGGCAAAGCTCCAGGGATCTGTGGCATCCATGCCGAACTTCTCAAGGCTGGTGGAAATGCTGCACTCGCGTCGTTGCATGCAGTTTTGTGCTCTGCCTGGAACACAGGCATCATCCCAACTGACTGGAAGAGGGGCCTTGTTGTCCCTCTCTGGAAAGGGAAGGGTGATCGCCAAGACTGCAACAAGTACCGAGGGGTGACGCTGCTCTCAGTGCCGGGCAAGGTCTTTGCTCGGATAATTCTCGATAGGGTTCGCCACCATCTGCTTGAGCACCAGCGTCCAGAGCAGTCAGGCTTTACACCAAAGAGGTCAACGATTGACCGTATCCTTGCACTTCGTGTCCTCACCGAACGCAGACGAGAGTTTCGGCAGGGGCTGCTTGCAGCCTATGTTGATCTCTGTAAAGCGTTCGATTCAGTGAATCGGGATGTCCTCTGGAGGATTCTTGGTCTTCGTGGGGTGCCACCAAAACTGATCGATCTGATGTCTGAACTCTACTCTGGTACTGAGAGTGCTGTGAAGTGTGGTGGTACCATCTCTGACTTATTTCCAGTTGTTACTGGAGTTCGTCAGGGGTGTGTACTTGCCCCCACACTTTTCAGCACTTGTATGGACTGGATTTTTGGGAGGATGTCGGAGAGATCAAGTTGCGGTGCATCGTTTGGCAATGTCAAGATCTCGGACCTTGATTTTGCAGATGATGCAGTCATCTTTGCGGAGACTTTAGACATCCTCTTGGGGGCCCTCGAGGTGCTGAATGAGGAGTCGGAGCCGTTGGGATTACGGATTTCTTGGGTCAAAACAAAGATCCAGGCTTTCGGTGACATCTTGGATGCTGCTGTCCTGTCTGTGTCTGTTTGTGGTGAGGATGTTGAGGTCGTGGATAGATTCACTTACCTTGGCAGTGATATTCATGTCTCCGCAGGTTGTGAGCCGGAGGTCAATAGACGTCTGGGTCGGGCCTGGGGAGTCATGGATTCACTGGATCATGGGGTGTGGCGCTGCCGGTACCTGTGCGGGAGGACGAAAGTCCGAGTCTTCAGGTCCTTGGTACTTCCAGTCTTGCTCTATGGGTGCGAGACTTGGACTTTGACCAAGGATCTGAGACGGAGACTTAATTCCTTTGGTACCAGGTCTCTTCGGAGAATCCTTGGCTATCGCTGGTCGGATTTTGTGTCCAACGAGCGGTTGCTGAGAGAGACTCGGATGAGATTTGTTACCTGCATAGTCCGTGAGCGTCAGCTGCGGCTGTATGGACATGTGGCTCGTTTTCCTGACGCTGATCCTGCTCACCAGATTCTCTCAGCGAGGGAGTCTCATGAGTGGAGGAGGCCAGTGGGCCGACCACGTGCCTCATGGTTGCAGCAGGTTGACCATCATCTCAAGGAGATGGGGATGGGCCTGGCATCTGCCTGGGGGATGGCCAGACGGAGGCCCCTGGAGTACCGGCGGAAAGTGGACGCAGCGACGCGCTGTTCTGGCACATGCTCCCATACCTGACCTGACCTTTTGTGGGTGTTTGTGTGAACATATATATATATTACAGGCATCATCCCAAGTGACCGGAAAAGGGGCCTTGTTGTCCCTCTCTGGAAAGGGAAGGGTGACCGCCAAGACTGCAGGGTGACAACTACCGAGGGGTGACGCTGCTCTCAGTGCCGGGCAAGGTCTTTGCTCGGATAATGCTTGAAAGGGTTCGCCACCATCTGCTTGAGCACCAGCGTCCAGAGCAGTCAGGCTTTACACCAAAGGGGTCAACGATTGACCGTATCCTTGCTCTTCGGGTCCTCACCGAACGCAGACGAGAGTTTCGGCAGGGGCTGCTTGCAGCCTATGTTGATCTTTGTAAAGAGTTTGATTCAGTGAATCGGGATGTCCTCTGGAGGATTCTTGGTCTTCGTGGGGTGCCACCAAAACTGATCAATCTGATGTCTGATCTATACTCTGGTACTGAGAGTGCTGTGAGATGTGGTGGTACCATCTCCAACTTATTTCCAGTTGTTACTTGAGTTCGTAAGGGGTGTGCACTGGCCCCCACACTCTTCAGCTCTTAATTCTTAAATTACTCTTAAACCTCAAACCAAAACAGTTATTTCTGTAAGTTTTTTAATTGTGAATGTTTTTTATACTCATTTGCAATTTCAGGCTTTCTGGTACGCTATTTTTTCATATTATTTACACACTGTAATCTTTGTGAGTGTAAGCTCATATGTCATCACCTGGGTGTTGTCGAAGGTGCAGAAGATACCAAGTTCGAATTGCATCCTTTGCGGTTGCTATGCTGTATAAAGTTGATAAAAAAAACACTATAAAAGATGAGACTGCTGGTGTTCATGACGGTGTCTTTTCTGATAAAAATGAAATGGCAGAGCATTGAGGACTGAACTATATTGCATGATGGTCTCATTAAATTGCTATGATATTGCCATTGAACAAAATTTATTTAACAGATCAACAGCCAAAGTTAATTTAAAGACATTCCTCAAAGTAAGGGGCCATCTACATATTGTGGAAGGGGTTAAATATCAGCGGTGGGGAGGGAGAAGAGAAATTGTTTGAAGAACAAAGTTAAAGGAGATGATGAAAAAGGGATAAATTGGATGTGACACTTTCTTGGAAGGAGTGGGCATAAAATTTAAACATTTTGTGCATGAGATACTTAGATGGTTATGATAGTGAAGGCTTATGTTCAAATAAGATGATGAACTCTTATATCAGGAGTGAGAAAGTTGATTGAACACATTAACCCACGCATTATTCAAGTACTGTATATATTTCAATTTAAATACAGCACAATGATTTTAAAGATCGTAAAAAAAAAATTCTGGAAGTTTCGTGCTCTTGGAGTTGTTCCTCGATCGTAAACGGCAGGTTTGTTTTACGATGAGTGTTCAAAATACAATATTCCATTTAAATAAGTTGTTCCTCGTGCTTTTGAAGTCGTCTTATCCATCACCCTTATTTAACACAAGCAAATACAACCCGTCGCTTCACTGACGGGAAGATAAAGAGGAGGGAGAGAGAGAGGGGGAGGGAGATATGGAGGGAGAGAGAGAGGGGGAGGGAGATATGGAGGGAGAGAGGGGGGATGAGAGGGAGGGAGAGAGGGGAGGGAGGGGAGAGAGGAGAGGGAGGGAATGGAGGGGAGGGAGGGTGAGCAAGGAGGGAGGGAGAGTGAGGAGAAGTCAGAGAGGTGGGGAGTAAGGAAGGAGGGGAAGGCAGCGTGAGGGGAGGGTCCATCAGGACAGGACCACCATCCAGACACCTCCGGAGATAACCACCGTCCAAATACGTGCATAGACAACCACTATCCGGATACATGCGGTGATAACCAGGAATTCGGACACACCCCCAGAGTCCCTTTACAGATTCAAATCTACCCATATGTACCATGTCCATGTGTGCTGTATATGTACATCTCCCTTGGAGAAACTGCCAACTGTACATCCCAATCAGGACACAAACTGTACCGCTATTGACTGTAGGGTGTTCGCCAAGTGGCTTAAGCACTCATACAAGCAGTCCAATGAAATGGTTGAGAAGGAAAGGCTGGCTAGGCAAGCGATAGCAAGCTGATTGGTAATGTCACATAGCTGCAAAAAAACTAAACATCACCAATTTCTTAACATTTTCAGATTTCACTGCAGATTTCAAGTTATTAAATCAACATTATCCGATCTTCCAAACTCAAATTATATTTCGATTATACACTTTAATTAGTCCGTGAGAGTAGATAATAGAAAAATCGCACCAAGTACTCCATAAAATCGCTCCAAGCTCCCAATTTGAAAACTATAGCACGTACAAAAGCAATGTATACAGCGATTCGTAGACATGTAGATAAAGCTTTCGATAATACAGTAGAGTGAGGAAAATGAAAAACAAGGCATTTTGAGTGCTTTGTCATTAATAAACCATTGTGGCCCGTTCCAACTCCAGGCATTGTCGAGCAAGTCGAATATGTGGTATAGCCTGCGGGCATGCAGGGCGGGGCATGATGGTGGGAGGAGTGGTCGTGGTGGTCATCGTGTCTGCCAGGAATATAAGGAGTGCACGCCGCCTGAGGCGTTGTAGTGATGCCGTAGTCGCCCGGCTTGTGAGTGTGCTGAGTACGTAATAAAGGAGAGCTGCGGGCAAAGTACGACCGCGCTCGCGCTTGTGCAACACAGCCCGGCTCGACTGTTCCCCCGCTCGTGTCTGCCTGCTAAGCATCTTCTACACGACACCACAGTTGGCTGACGAGGATCTTCGGATCGGCATGTGCAGGGTGGTGGCTGGGTTCGGCATGGCAGCGAGTAACTCAGCGCACCTTGCGTGGTTCGAGGTTCCGGAGGAGTACGCATCACGAAGAGCGTGTCGCAGGTTCGCTCGCCGCGCGCACAGGCTCCGGAGCCAGGAGGCTCGCCGGCTCAGGCATGCCAGGAAGTCGGGGAACGGCACGCGGACGCGTGCCCGCCTTCGTCGGAGTCGACTTCGGCCACGTCAAGTGGGCAACGGCCGCGCTCAGTGTTCGTTTTATTGAGGCGCGACAAATCGGGGGAATGATTTCTGCAAAGCCACGGCTAAAGAACGAGGACACGCGGTTCGGCTCGAACGCGGCGTTGGACGTCGCGCAAGCTCTGAAGAATGTCCGGGGTCTCGATGGTCGGGGCGCAGCAGATGGTCCGGGGGTCAGCGCGATGTGCCAGGCGCGTAGGGCCGCGCGCAAGGTTTGCGGCGCGGGTCGTGGGCGAGCGTTGCAATGCAATCACTCGGACGGCGGTCTGAGCACTCGAGGACGTCTACGGTGTGTGGGCCGAGGGTCATCGCCCATCGTTACAGTCATAGATGGTGGTGTGTGAAGCGATCCTTCCGTCCCGGGTCAAGACCTACTGCCGGCATGGTGTTCGGTGCATGGCGTGCACGGTAACGCCCCGGGTCGAGTTTGGCGGCCGGGGCACGGAGATTCCAGCGACCCGGAGCGGGAGATGCTGCCGGTGTTAGACCTGCGTCCAATTGATCCGGAGATGACAAGATCAGTGGCAGGGGAGGTTGAGGTGACCGGGGCACTGATGCTGCCCATGTTGAGCCTGGTTTCAGTTGGTCCTACGGTGACAGGACCGATGCCAGTGAATGTCGAAGTGATCGGGGCACTGATCGGGTGTCGAATTGAGTCCACTCGTGCTGCCCTCGCATCGCGCACGTACAACGGCAAAGCGATTGCGCCGCTTGCGGCGCCCGACGTCTCGGTGCTCTACCGGGGGCGAAGCGCCCTACTCACGGTGTTCGTGGTGCGAGGGGAGGGGCCCGTCCTTTTGGGTCGGGACTGGCTGGCGCACCTCGGGCTGGATCTCCAGTTCGTACCTCCAGGTGTGCCGGTGCTCTCTTCGATGCTTTCGTCGAGTACCGAGGGCGAGGTTCTGGCGGCGGGAGCCACGTCGATGCAACAGGAGCGGCCGTTCGTTGCTGCCTGCAACAGCGGTGTGCGGTTCGGGAGCAGCAGGAGCCGTGCCAGCTCTCGCGATGAGCTCTCGCGCGTCGGCTGCGTTCATGGTGCGAGGTGCGCCGGTGTTGTTCGGGCAGCTTCAACGGGTTGCGGTGAGCCCGTGGCGTTAAAGGAAGTCGCGAGTCACAACATCGAGTCAACAACCAAGAGACGGACTCGTGATGTGGGTTATGGGTTGCTGTTCATTGCATATTTGTTTTTCATTGCTCGAGTGATGCGGTTTAACGTTGTTGGAATAAATGCCAACAGTTCATGTGTAAGAATAGGTTTGGCTGAGATCAATCGATGGGATTTGTATTATGATCAATGTGATGTGGGGGCTTTGGGAGCGGTGGGGGCGAATAAAGAGGGTTTATTGGCCTCCAGTTGCCCCAGGCCACGGGTAGTTGTTTTGTCAGGTGCTGGGATTTTATCAAAAGAACGCGCTGTACGGAAAAATGAGTTTGCAATGGTTCAAATGTTATTCCTGTTGATTTATGACGAGCCTATAGTTGGAGTATGCTTTGAATGGAGTTGCGACCGTCTAACGGCTGTGGGGGTCTCGGAGATCGACTCGGAGCCGGGACTCGTGCGCTGGTCGGCGTTACCCCCACCTCTGCTTTCAGCAAGGTCGGACGTGCCTGGCGCCTGGGGCGCGGCTCTCTGGGTTCGCTCAAGGCCGTTTTGGCCATGCGGTGGAATCTCAACTGATTGTGATGCGTGGGTTGTTGTGGAGTGTTTGTTGCTTCCAGCCAAGGGCGCTGTTCAGCGCCCCCACCAAGGTCAGTCGGGTCTGGCGGTGGCGCCGCGGGTTCCAGACAGCGGGGGTCCGGCCTCGGAAGGTTTATCTGTTTCAGGTCTGGCTGGGGAAGAGGTGCCGCCTTATGGGCCGGAGGCGTTTGATGGTGCCGGGGGGGGGGGGTTTGCTGCGGGAGGTCGCCGCGACCTCGCTGAGGGCCATGTAAGCATGAGCCGCCTGGGGGCGTTTTTGCTGTGTAGTGCTGCTGTGCTTCTCCAGTAGCTCGCTTCACACGTTGTATGATGTGATGTGCTTTTATACTTCGCTGTTTTCTTTTTTGTACCTTGTCTACTGTTGTACCGTAGTACTTCGTGCTGTTTATGCTTATTATGATGGTGATCATTTAATAATCATAGTTTTAGGAGGGAGGAGTGTGGTGTAGCCTGCGGGCATGCAGGGCGGGGCATGATGGTGGGAGGAGTGGTCGTGGTGGTCATCGTGTCTGCCAGGAATATAAGGAGTGCGCGCCGCCTGAGGCGTTGTAGTGATGCCGTAGTCGCCCGGCTTGTGAGTGTGCTGAGTACGTAATAAAGGAGAGCTGCGGGCAAAGTACGCCCGCGCTCGCGCTTGTGCAACACAGCCCGGCTCGACTGTTCCCCCGCTCGTGTCTGCCTGCTAAGCATCTTCTACACGACACCACAGAACAAAATGGCGATTTAAGACCCCAGTGAGGGAGAGCGAGGTGACCAAGGAAGCACGGAGGTTTCCAAGGATGCATCTGATAAAGGATATCATTAAATAAGGCCGTTAAGCATCTTCAAAAGGTTTATTTTAAACAACCCAAACACTCAATTTTCACTCTTGCACTTCTTTGGAGTTCCCTTCGTATGCGTGCAAAGCAGTGCCGGCTACAGGCTATAATCAGCAGGGGGGCATTCATTTTTCCAAAGGGGGAACTTTATTTTTCAACACCCCTATATATAGCAAGCAAATGCTCACCTATACAATAAACAACACAGTGAAAGTGCTTTGAAAAAGGCTACAAGTATAGGTTACTACAATTATGCACCAACAACAAATAAAATTATAGCATTATAATGTCTTTAATGTAATGTCACCATCTCCACGGCAGGAGGAAAAGGGGGAAAAAGGCTCTGCACCAACAACAACAAATACAAATATGTTGAGCATTAACTTATAGGCCTAGTGTCTTAATGTCGCCATCTCCACGGCGGGAGGAAAAAGAAGAAAAAAAAAAGTCTACTTCACCGCCAGGACTGGGGGGGCACAAAGTCTAATCTGGGTGGGCATTGCCCCCCAATGCCCCCCTCCTCCGTGGGGCCGACACTGGTGCAAAGTTTCAGGCTGCTTGGTTTTATGGTTTTGGAGTTATGGAGGAGACACACTGACGCACTGACATTTATTAGTATAGACGTCGAGTGGGATACTGCCAAATGGAAGTTTTGAATGTGGAAAGAAGGTGATGTGTGTTCTACAGTGTTCAAGTATATAATTCAATTTAAATAAAATGAAGATTGTAAAAGTCGTATAAATAAATTAATTCCTTAATTTACTGCTATTGACGCAGTATAGATTACACCACCCAATCTAACACGTTGCATTTGGGTATCCGTGCCTGTTGTTTGTGTCCTTTATGATGTCCTTAAAAACAGTAAGTTTCCCGTTTGGAATGATATTAAATCTTGTTTGACTGCCAGGCAGGCAGACAGAGGAATATGATAATCATCTCACTCCTATCTGTGGATGTGTGATCAGGACGAATTCAGACAAAGTACTGTAAACAGCAGGTTTGTTTTCCGATTCATGTTCAAAATATAACATTCAATTTAAATAAGTTGTTCCTCGATCATAAACTGACATTTGTGGACAGACAGACAGACAGACAGACGGATGTATGGATGGACATGAACCAATTGCTTAACCCTGCTGTTTGCTTCACTTGCGGTTGAACAGTTTACATTTTGTAGCTCACCGATAGGCCGGATCTGCATCCGGACATTAACCAAAATGTAATCAGATTGGTCTCGTCACCGACCCAATTCATCCACCAACTTTTGTTCAAACCCATCCATAACTTTTTGAGATATCGTGCTCTATATCGTTTTTGGCCCGATCTCTCAATGATGAAAAAAAAAATCGCTTCAAAATTCTCGTATCGGATCTAAATCCGGATCTTTACCAGAATCAAATTAATTCGTCCTCATCGCACACCCGACCTGTCCATAAAGTTTTGTCCAAATCCATCGAAAACTGGTATGGAGATATCCTGCTCACAGGCAAACGGGTGAAGACATGACCCTCATCCACATTCGGTGATGGAGGTCATAAAGTAGTCACGCAAGGTAGTGGCCAAAAATGTCACACAGAGGATAATGTTTCTCAAAACAATGGTGCCACTTTCTGTCAGACTTAGTCGAACCTGGATGTTCTAAGCACCTGAAGGTTGTTGTTTTTTTTTTGCACCCTGAATTTGCTTTGAAACACACTGAAGAGTAGGTACTGAAGGACCAGAAGATAGATCTTTCCTTGTGGAAATAATATATTTTTGATAGTATTTCTCTTCAATACCCTTGATATATTGAAGGAATCCAAATGATAAATACAGTCAACCCTTAAATATCTTGGGTTTGAATGCCACAGTTTTGACCAATTCCTTAAGTACCTGTTTAGTTATTGTGGTGTTTTATTTTTGACCAATCGTGGTTTTTGAACTAAACTGTGATAGTTTGCTCACCACAAGGCATTCGTGAACATGGAATGGCGCCAAAGTGTAAAACGATAGACAAACGGGATTCTTTTAATTTATTTTATTCTTACGAGGTTACGAGGTACAGAAGGATTTATAAAAAAAACATATCAACAGATAGCAAAGGAAACAATTGAAGAGACAAGCCGGTAGGCGACATGGGTGGTCGCTACACAATTGCATACTAGTCATACAGTTTTTGACGGATCGGGCTGAAAGTTTTTGACAAAGAGGTTGATTATAGTGCGCATAAAAGTGTGAAGCCAATTTTTGAAAAAATTAATTTTGTGGGATTTTTCAAAAATTTCAAAGTCCCATTGCTAGGCAACGGTGGCATCCATAGCAACGGTGCTCCAAAGCATACAACTTGATCCTGGTATGAACCTACCTGTCAAGTTTCATCAAAATCGGTTGACTCCTCTGGCCTCAAGAGCTGTCCATTACATACAAACAAACATACAAACATACAGACAGACAGAAAAACTGAGAATAAGGCTAGTCTAGCGTCCACCCAATTAATAGGGGAGGAATGGTGGGGACAAGGGGGCAGGTTTAATCACTTCTAAAGGTTTAATCTGCTTCAAAGCAGCAGGAGACTGCATCACAAAGCCGATTTATATTTATTCTTCACGTTTATTTCAATTGTGATGTCTTCTTTTTTGGCTGCCGCCAACCTTTCGTTATATTTTCTTGAAGTCCAGGAACCTAACCCCCCTTATTCCCATAGAAAATTGGTTTTAACTATTGCAGTTTTGAATATCAGTGTTTTCCAGGAACATTACCTCCACTATATTTGAGGGTTTTTACTATACTCTAATTATGATGAAGAAACCTTTTCCATTTTGTTCCCTTCATTCTTTTCCAGCTCTTCCACGAGCCTTGAACATATATACAATAAAAAAAAGAAGGAAGGACAAGAAAGAACGACGTCATTTGGGGTCGTGGGGAAAGAGATTACGGGAGATTTGGTGTTTGTGTGTTGCCCAGACTTCACCTTGGATTCACACAAAGACAGTAAAGAGGACTCCTAATAAGTGAGGACTCCGAAGAGAAAAACAAAAACAGCATATATATATATATATATATATATATATATACATATATATATATATATATATATACACACATATACATATACAGTCATGCGCCACTTAACGACGGGTTACGTTCTGAGAAACCCGTCGTTAAGCGACGTCGTCGTTGTGCGAACATCATTTTTTTTTTTTCGTTTTCGTTTTCGAACATCATACTTGCACAAACCTAGACACCTCGGGTTTATGGTGTAGCCTATTGCTCCTCGGATACAAACCTGTACAGCATGTTACTGTACTGAATACTGTCGGCAGTTGTAACACACATCCAAGAGAGATGGAAGACACGTTAGATTTACCTTTGTGCTGTTCATGACGGCCATAGGTGTTGTTAGCAGCAGCTTACAATCTCCTCTCGCATTGCTTATAGAAAGGTGAATATTTAGCGTTTGGATTTTATAAATATGTAATCATTGCATCGATGTTATAATTTACAAATGAAGAAACGAGCACCTGTCAATTGTTATGTGTATATATATATATATATATATATATATATATATATATATATATATATATATATATATTTTTTTTTTTTCGGAACAGTGCGATTTTTTAACAACATAAAAAGCTTCACCAAAAATAAATTTGTGTTTTAATGACGACTAAGAACAACGATTTATTCGCGGAATTCTTCAATTCAAAGGTAATTTACTTGCTTGAAGGTAAACGTGCAAACATTGGTTCAGTTTGAAAGCCGATTTCCTTGAATCCCGATTTAGCACGATCCTGTTTTTTTTCGCGATGACATTTTATGGACCTCAATGATGGCATTTTTACAGGGCCACACTCGTTTATTATCATTATGAGTAATTATGTACTGTACAGTGTACATAATTGTATGTGCTATTTTTATACGAGGCTACATCACTCGGCGATAGGAATTTTTCAGTTACATTTTTTTTTTTTCAGAGCTGGCAGATCCGTCGTATATGCGATCCGTCATTGCCCGGAACGTCGTTAAGCGGCGCATGACTGTACATATACACCACATGGGCAAAAGTATGTGGACATCCCTTCTCATTAGTGGATTCGGCGATCTCAGCCACACCCATTACTGACAGGTGTATAAAATCAAGCACACAGTCATGCAATCTCCATAGACAAACATTGGCCATAGAATGGGCCGTACTGAAGAGCTCAGTGACTTTCAACATGGCACCGTCATTGGATGCCACCTTTCCAACAAGTCAGTTCATCAAATTTCTGCCGTGCTGAAGATGCCCCGGTCAACTGTAAGAGCTGTTATTGTGAAGTGGAAAAGTCTCGGAGAAACAACAGCTCAGCCATGAAGTAGAAAGCCACACAAGCTCACAGAACCGGACCTCCGAGTGCTGAAGCACGTAGCCCAGAAAAAAAAAAAACATCGTCTGTCGTCAGTTGTAACACTCACTACCGAGATCTAAACTGACAGGAAGAAACATCAGCACAAGTACTGTTCAGCAAGAACTTCATGAAATGGGTTTCCGTGGCCAAGCAGCTGCACACAAGCCTAAGGTCACCATGCGCAATGCCAAGTATCGGCTGGAGTGGTGTAAAGCTCACCACCATTGTAATCTGGAGCAGTGGAAACACGTTCTCTGGAGTGATGAATCATGCTTCACAATCTGGGTTTGGTGGATGCCAGGAGAACGCCACCTGCCCGAATGCATAGTACTAACTGTAAAGTTTGGCGGAGGAGGAATAATGGTCTGGGGCTGTTTTTCATGGTTCGTGCTCGGTCCCTTAGTTTCAGTGAAGGGAAATGTTAACGCGACAGCATACAATGACATTCCAGACGATTCTGTGCTTCCAACTTTGTGGCAACAGTTTGGGAAAGGCCCTTTCTTGTTTCAGCATGACAATGTCCCCGTGCACAAAGTGAGGTCCATACAGAAATAGTTTGGCGAGATTGGTGTGGAAGAACTTGACTGGCCTGCACGGACCCCCAACCCCAACCCCATCGAACACCTTTGGGATTAATTGGAAGGAGCCAGACCGAATCTGTGACTGCGAGCCAGACCGAATCACCCAACATCAGTGCCCGACCTCACTAATGCACTTGTGCCTGAATGGAAGCCAATCCCCACAGCAATGTTCCAACATCTAATGGAAAGATGATTTTCGGATCATTGGCATCTCTCGCAATGAGGCTGAGTCTTTGGGCCTCTCACTCAATCACCGCAGGTTGGTCGGTGGTCGTTCTGTGTTCTACAGTCTCCTCTCCACCCTCGCCCCCCCCCACTGCTCTCTCTTCGATTTGTTCCCACCACATTTCCGCAGGGCACTCAAGCTCTGCCAACAACCCCCTTCTGGTAAAACTACCAAAATCACGAATCACTGCTCACCTTCACTCTTTCATTCCTCTTTTTTCCCGCCTTTGGAATAAACTCCCTCACTCTATTCATTCCCATTCTTCCTTCCAGACCTTCAAAACAGCTGTTCACCACCACCTCTTATCATCCCCCATCCAAATCCTCGATCTTTTCTCCCCCCGATAATCCACCCAAGCCCACCTCCTTCAAATTCCCTGCTTTCCTTCCTGAAAGTCCCTTTAATGTCCATCTTGTATTCCCCATGCTCCTCGCCCCATCCCTCTCCCTTCCACAGATGTCCTCATGTCTCCGTTTCCCACTGTTTTGTCCTTCCCACACCCTCTCCTCTTGTCTCATGCCCTCTTGATGTGAGTTGTATGTTAGCTCTCACACGAGCCTCAACAAGGTATACGAAAAAAGAAAAAAAAGCCTTACCAGAAGAGTGGAGGCTGTTGTAGCAGCAAAGGGGGACCAACTCCATATTAATGCCCATGATTTTGGAATGAGATGTTAGACAAGAAGGTGTCCACATACTTTTGGCCATGTTGTGTACATGTTTTTTATGTTTTGTTTATAAATATTCGACATACCTGTAGTTCTCATGCCAATTTCAGACTGGCTGAAATCGAACACTAATCACGTAGTGTCTCGAGTCGCGACCTGCCTCCCATTGGATGCTCTACCGTTTTCGGTGAGTGTCCAATGCTTCGGCCGGACTCATGAGGAAGGGTCCCGACTATGAGGCAGGCGGTACTACCACTGCATCCGAGAAGAGGGTGCCCCATTAACATGGGTCCTCCTCCCCTCCTTCAGAATTTTTACATGGAATTTGTGACATGATACGCCCGGCAAGGCCCTCTCAGGGGAGTCTGTTGGATTTGGCGAAGGGTATTCTGACAGTAACCTCAGACTCCTGACCTTGGTTGACCTAGCCGTGCGTAGTTAACAGCTGAACCATTGCCAGCCTTGTGCCGTCGGTTCAGCAATATCAGTGAGTTCCGTGTCCCACACCACTATGGGCAGATGGTCTTACCTGCCACACCAGGGGCACAGATCCGATGGTCTTGATCTGGACACTGGGTCAGCATGCGTCGCAGGGGGCTGCATTTGAACCATTGGTGTTGTGGTCCCAAACTGCTCTGGACGTCCACTCCGGTGGTCAACGCCTCAAACATGCTGAGGTGTAGTGGATCCAACATCTAGTAGAAACATCGAGTGAAAGGGGGAGAGGAGGACAACCAACCAGTTACGAATAACCCTGGGGGAGGGAGGCGTCGAGCTGGCACCGACCTCCACATATATTTTATTTTAATATAATAAAATATTAAAAATTAAATTAAAAAAAATTAAAATTAGATATGGCGATAAAAAAAATTTCAGCAAAAAATTCAAAGCACTTTTCTATACACAACGTTTTTGGTTTTGTTCAATGAACCTGCTGCCACTGCAAACCAAATATTTTGTGGATGGCAAATGTGGGAAGCAGCAACAATAAAATATAGTTGGCCACATGTGAAAACTGGATCATGCAGGTGCACTGCAAATCTTTTGCAAAGTTTGACCGTGAGCCTTATTTATTGTCATGCCAAATGCTAACTATACTGGGAGCTGATGTCATCGTCAAACAAATGGGAAGGACTCGTCAGCAGGCTGGATTGCAATGTGAGGAATTATTGACATAGTTTTGTATTATCCTGCAATTGTTTCCTGCAGTAGTTGTTCGTTGATGACATGCTGCACCAAAAGCAGTGTTCCATTGCAAAGGCCATTCTTTGGGGCAAGGTTTCTGTCTGTTAAAACGTATGTCTTGGTAAGGGACATTTTCACAAAAGCGGGTCAGATAACGGTAAAGACTGTCCGAGAATTTTTATCAAGCATATATTGCCCAGTCAGTGCAGAGGCCTTATGGTGATCCTGCGTTGCTGACATCATTTGAACATTTTTCTCGGCCTTATAAGGGGTTCAAGCACTATTTTGAGAATATCAAAGAAAGTTGATTTTTGATTTTGTTCTTTACCGTTACCTGACCCGCTTTTGTGAAAATGTCCCGTATAGTCTGAGTACATGTGTATACCATCGATCGATATTCTGTAACGGATGCAGAGCAACAAGTGGTTATAGCCTTTTAAGTTTCATGATGAATGGGTTTACTCGCATGTAAAATGTGATGGCATGCAAGTTAGACTGGCCATCGGTTAACAGGAAAGAACCTGGATCGGTTAAACTTGCCCAAGTATGTATCACAGCAGTACGGAAGTTCCTCAAGGAAGGTCGGATACGTTTGCCTTGGGTAGAGTTATAGTTTGGTCTCGAAAACAGTTTTCATTTGAAGTCCCTTGAGGTTTCATATTGTTATGGATTCGCCTCTGGTAGGTATTGCGATGGGAGTTCTCGGATGTATTTCTGGGACAGTGACCCTGAAGCCGACGCACTGCGGATAGCTCCGCAGCACGACGGGTTGCTAAGCAACCACAGACGCCATTTGAGATGCTTAATTTGGGTAGGGTCCAGAGTCCAAATCCTGCTTTACCTTCCTGGGAAATTAATCACCCCAGAGAAGGATTGCGCTTCCCACCGTGACACCTTGATCAAGACACCCCTCTGGGCTGGTGCTCCTGCCTCTCACCTTTGTTGGCTTCGCGCTGTGGAAACCAAGGCATTTCGGATCATTTGTATGTCCCGTGATGAGGCTGAGTCTTTGGGCCTCTCACTCTCTCACTGCAGACAGGTTGGTGGTCTTTCTGTCTTCTACTGTCTCCTCTCCGGTCTCGCCCCCCCCCCCTCCCCCTGCTCTGTCTGCAATTTGTCCCCACCATATTTCTGCAGGGTGCTCAAGGTCTGCCAACAACCCTCTTCTGGTAAAACTACCAAAGTCACGAATCGCTGCTCACCTTCTCTCTTTCATTCCTCTTTTTTCCCGCCTTTGGAATAAACTCCCTCACTCTGTTCAATCCCATTCTTCCCTCCAGGCCTTCAAAGCGGCTGTTCACCACCACCTATTATCTTCCCCCATCCAAAACCTCGATCTTTTCTACCCCTGTCAATCCACCCCAAACACACCTCCTTAAAATTCCCTGTTTTCCTTCCTGAAAGTCCCTGTGGTGTCCATCTTACCCCATGTACCCTGCCCCATCCCTCTCCCTTCCACAAATTTCCAAATGTCTGTTCCCCACTGTTTTGTGCTTCCTTCTCCCACCCCTCTCTGTCTCCTGCCTTGTTTATATGTCATGTGTGTAAGCTCTTACACAAGCCTCAACATTGCATACAAAAAATAGAGTTGTGAGATTCTAGAATGGCTCACTCAGCTTGTTACAGTTGTGCAAAAGGTTTGGGGATGTTAACTCATTGAGTGCTGAGAGACCAAGGGGTATGCAGAGCTCTGGAGGCAAATCAATAGCTCTGTCGACGTTAGGAAGAGACCATTTCCAAGTTGCAAAAACCATTCAGCATATCTTTCACTCTTCTCGTCAACACCTCCATGACAAATGCGCAAAATTTCACAAAGGTTGAAAACTTTGAAGTTCTTCCACAACGGGGAGTTCTTCAAGCATGGCCCACAATCTGCGGGCATGAGGATTGGTAGGATTTTGAGATCGGTATATACAGTACACACGAGTCTGTTTGTAACTTGGTGAAATAATTTTGCCAACGATGTTGGTTTGTAGCATTAGTGTGTCACACCATTTTCGTCCACAGTTTTGTAACAATCATTCTGAAATTTTTTGTGTATGTAGGTGACTGTCCAAGAACAGCAATGCATATTTTTGGTCAGGGTCCACCTCAATTAGCATGGGAGTCAGATTATTGGACAGAGCTGCAGAAACTCCTTGAGCATGATAACCATCAGAGCAACCAGATGATCTCGCCACTATCCGGTCTCTGAACCTCAGAGAGAGCTGCAATATGGATGTTCAAACGCTGGAGCTCAGTTGATAGCAGAGACAGGTGATCATCCTCTCTTTGGAATCGGACATTCCAGGCACCCACCAGAGGGGACCGCCTCACCTTAACCCAAGGGCCTTCTCGTAGATGACACCTCAGCACCGCTCTGGCACACAACACTGCAAACCGACCCAGGAAGGTTACCCCATGCTTTTCCTCCTATCATCAAAGAATGAGGGTCCTGAAGGCTTTGTCCAAATCCTGCCATCCGGTGACCTGCCCTGTGAAGGGCAGCTGAACAAGAAGTACTCCCACAAAGTGGGTTTTCAATTTCATTTTGTGTGTTGTTTTGTGGAATGAAGTGTTTTACGGTGGCCAGAGTGCAAATCCTGCTGTCAACCTCGTAGAAAAAGGAACCCAACTGCAGTCAGACATCCGCAGACACCGTTGGGCATCATATATGGATGGCCGTTGGCTCACAAGGAGCTCGTTCGCCCTTTGATAGATTTCGTTTTTAATCCTTCTGGGTGTCCATAACCATACACCCCCCCCCCCCCCCTCACCAGGAAACCTTATGGGGGAGACAGTTTAGTCGCCGACTACCTGACCATGAAACAGCTTCGTACAGGTTTACATGGTACCTGTAGCAAGTTACATTTCTGATCTGGCCTGACCTAACAATTAAGACCCCACCCCCACCCCATTCATGACTTCAACGACCCTCAAGACCCTTAGACCCCTTTTACCTTATAGACCCTTTGAACACTTTCGACAAATTTAGACCCCTTCACCCTTTAGACTCTTTAGACACTTTACGTAGGGTTTCAACCTTTTATACCCTTTAGACCCCTAGAACCTTTAGATCCACAGACCCTTTTGAGTTAGACCTTTACACCCCTTAAGTCCCTTGACTCCCTTTTGACCCCTTAGACCCGAACTACTATTGGAACATACCCTTTAGACCCCTGTTCTTCATTGTGTGGCCCGTGAGCCGCTGGTGGCCCGTGGTGGCCTAAAGTGCCTCAGTATGTCTTTTGATTTATGTACTGTTTGAATGTCATTTTCACCCTGACTTCGTATATTAATTACCATACTATTGGAATGTACCTTTTAAACCTTTCGACCCCTTAGACCTTTAAAGACCCTTTAAGAACCTTTCGGCACTGTTACACATTTACATCATTGAGACCCCTTGCACCCCTCGATACCTTTAGTCGCCTTAACACCCCGAAGACCCCTTAAGACCCTAAGACCGTTTAGAACTTTAAGACCCCCTTAGATCGTCAAGACCCTTAAGACCTTGCTATACCCTTTAAGACTCCCTAATGCCCTTAACACTCCCCATGACCCCAAATATCCTTAAGACTGCCAAAAACCTTAAGACTGTCAAGACCCCCAAGACCCTTCAGAACTCCAAGATCCTGAAGACCCGAAGACTACTAAGATCCCTCAAACATGTTAGACAGCATGGATCCTTGACCATTTAGGGCTTTAGACCACTTAGACCTTTTTACATACTTGAGAGATTAGACCCTTTCAACCCCTTTGACCCGAACTGCTATTGGAACATACCTTTTCGACCTTCAGACCATCTAGATTCTAGAACCTTTTTAGGCGCACACCACGCAAACATCTACAGTCTTCATGCAAAACATAGACCACTTTTGTCAGCAAGTAATATGCAAACTCGACTCAGCCAGAGGCTGGGTCCTCTACTAGTATATGAATAAAGAAGAAAAGGAAACGTGGTATCAGATAGTATTATATAATTGCTGAGACTGAGTTAATTCTATTTTAGCATTAAAATTACGTTGTCCAACAAAGTCTCTTTCTACAAGTGTGTAAGATCATGTTTTTGTGCCTACCCCAGTGTTCTCCATCCAACTCCGACTCCACTCCCCCCCCCCCACTTCCAAACCCACATATAAATTGAGTTGATAAAATGATAGCGATGTTAAGTGCTACTTATACGCACTACTGAACAAGTTGAAAACTGCTGGTTGTACTCGAGGTGTGCACGAGGACGTTTGAAACATAAAAACAATTAATGAATTCCCAGAAATGGGAACACTATGGGGACTGAACCGCTGGGTGCAATGAGTTAAAAACTGGTGCTTGGTACTTACAGGTGCATTGGCAGGATGTAAGAGGTATAAAAAAATTAATTGTCTCGGGGTGGTGGGGGGGGGCGGGTTTCATAGTTGGTGTTGCACCCCAATTTTCTGTCTATAAATGTGTATCATATAATATGTCGCCACCTCGTGGAAGCCTGGATTACAGTTTACAAGTCACAAATCATGGAAATGGAGGGAGAAGGGGTGGTTAACCTGTCCTTAAGGATGGCTTGTTCGCTACATCTATCTATAATTCCAGCAGTGTGTGTGTGTGTGTGTGTGTGTGTGTGTGTGTGTGTGTGTGTGTGTGTGTGTGTGTGTGTGTGTGTGTGTGTGCGTGCGTGCGTGCGTGCGTGCGTGCGTGCGTGCGTGCGTGCGTGCGTGCATGCGTGTGTGACCGCTGTTTCTCGACAACCACTGGTCCGATCTAATTGAAACTTGCCAGGTATATTGCTGGGAACCTGAGTATGTGCCTTTTCAAGGTTTGATATTAATCGGACAAGTGGTTCCCAAGTTATGGCCATTTATTTACCAAACCAATGACAGGACACGTTGCTGCGTAGGCGTGGCCGTTGGGGAAGAGATCCTCAGCCACGTTCCCCATTACGGGTTACAACGTGCGGACTTCCGGATAGTGATGACTTACTGTATTCTAATAATTTCTCGATTTCTTCTGCGCATTTAGAGATAAACACAATACCCCAATCCAGTCGTCGTTTACGAGAGCGAAGGAACGGCCTGTGTGTGTGTTTGAAAGTTTTTTTTTTATTTGTTTTTTTTTGCATGTACGGACACGCGAGAGCGGAGGAACGGCCTGTGTGGTGGTTGTTTCTGGCATGCGGTTTGAATGTTTTATTCCTTTTTTTTAACGTACGGCCTCGCACGTACGGCCACGCACGTACGGCCACGTGAGAGCGAAGGAACGGCCTGTGTGGTTGTTGTTTCTAGCATGCGGTTTGAAAGTTTTTTTTTTTGCGCATACGGCCAGACACGTACGGGCACGCACTAGTCTATTTAAATAGAGAGTGCCATCTCTTCCTGAGAAGCGGATATTTATACAAACTGCATCAATTTGCACATTAATGAAAGGATTTTCGAGATAGAAAATGAATTCTATGACACCAAAGGATAGGTATATTTTCCTTTTTGGTTTATAAAGGAACACTATTATAGTTTGTACATTGTAGTTTATTTATAAATGCAGTGGCAATTAATTTAAATAAGTTAAATTAGTGCTTCGTTCAGAAAAGCAGGAAATTAGTGGGGTATCATGTTCTGGACTTGTAAAGTTGATTAAAATCTGGAAGGGAAATCTTCGACGTCGTGACGTCGCCAGATATGCCTCCAAGTTTGATTTAAATCCCTGAACCCAGATTCAAAATATTATAATAATTGTTATAAATTATACAAAATGTTATAAAATCATAATTGTGACGTTTCACGTTGATTGATGAAGTGGTTCGAGAGAAATTTTTTTGAAAGATTTTCATTCAATCCAATATGGCTGCCCGATCATGTGATCGATTAATTATCTGTGAACACCCTGGTATGCCTAAGGCTTGGGGAACATGTGTGTGAAGTTTCCCATCGATCTGTCAAGCTGTTCTGGAGAAGAAGATTTTTTTAAGTTTTAGCGTAAATCCAATACGGCTGCCAAACCACGTGACCTATGATGTCATAGGTGGAGAACATTTTGTTCCTCATGGATAGGTGAACATACCTGTAAAGTTTCCCCTCGATCTGTCAAACCATTTAGGAGATTTTAAGGTGTTTTTTTTTGTATACACTGTCGAGGCTCATATGAGAGTTCATGCACAGAAACACACAACAGGGGGGGGGGGGCAGGACACAAGAGGGGTGCGAGAGGGAAGGACAAAACAGTGGGGAACAGAGACATGAGGAGATCTGTGGAATGGAGAGGGATGGAGCGAGGAACATGGGGTAAACAATATGGATACTAGAGGGACTTTCAGGTCCTGACACGACAGGGTCTTTCAGGAATGAAAGCAGGGAATTTGAAGGAGGTGGGTTTGGGGTGGATGAGTGGGTTTAGAACAGATCGTGGTTTTGGATGGGGGTGAACAGCTATTTTGAAGACCTGGAGAGAAGAGTGCGATTGAAAAGAATGTGGGAGTTTATTCCATCGGTGAGAAAAAAGAGGAATGAAAGGGTGAAGGTGAGCAGTGATTCTTTATTTTGTTAGTTTTACCAGAAGGGGGTTGCTGTCGGACCTTGATCCTCCTACGGAAATATGGGAGGGGTGTGGGACGGGGACATATCTCAGAGAGAGAGCAGGGGGGGCAAGGCTAGAGAGGAGATGGTAGAAGATAGAAGGACCACTGACCTGCCTGCGGTGAGAGAGTGAGAGACCCAAGCACTCAGCCTCACTGCAGGAGATACCAATGATCCTAAATGCCTTGATTTCCACAGCATGAAGGTGAGAAAGGTGAGAGGCAGGAGCGCCAGCACAGAGGGGAGAGCAGTACTCCATCAGCTGCAGACAAAAGCTTTCTATGAGGTCAGGAACCCAGATGTGCCAAGGAAGGACTTTCCCTTCCCTTCACACTGCTTTCCCTTTCCCGCCCCACACGCTGCCTTTCCTTCCCCTCTCATTACACTGCATTCCCTTCTCCTCACGCTGCCTTACCTTTCCCTTATGCTGCTGCCTCCCCTCCCCTCATGCTTTCCTCCTCCCCTCATGCTTTCCTCCTCCCCTCATGCTTTCCTCCTCCTAAACCTCCTCCCCTCACCACCCATCATGCTCGTCTCCCGGCGGTCTCCGTGTGCTGTCTTAACATGCTGTTTTAAAGTACCCCAGTTCGTTCAATCCTGCGGTTCCTCCCCCCCCCCCCCATTTCTCCACAAGCCCCAGTACCAAACACAAGTTGAGAACCCTCCCTTCATGCTTACCTCCTCACAAACCCTCATCCCCATCCTCTCCTCCCACCCCCCCCATTCCGGAGTCCATCCCCTTCACTCCTACTGCCCCCCTTCCCAAATTCTGAAGTGCATCCTCTTCGTTCCAACTGCCCCCCTCCCCCAATTCTGGAGTGTATATTGACATTTGGTGAGGTGTCCCTCTCCCTACGCCACTCCCTCACTCCTCTGCATCATTTCCTCCTCTTTGCTCCACCACCCCCCATCCCTCCTCTCGCCATTCTCGCCTCCCCCATCCCTCCTCTCTCCCCTCCCCTCCCCCTCTCTCCCTCCCCCTCTCTCTCTCCCCTCCCTTGCCTCCTCTCTCCCTCCCCTCCTCTCCTCCCCTCCCTCCTCTCTCCCTCCCCTCCTCTCTCCCTCCCCTCCCTCCTCTCTCCCTCCCCTCCCTCCCCTCCCTCGCCTCCTCTCTCTCCCTCCCCTCCTCTCTTCCTCCCCTACCTCCTCTCTCCCTCCCTCCTCCTCTCTCCCTCCCTCCTCTCTCTCCCTCCCTCCCTCCTCTCTCTCCCTCCCCTCCCTCCTCTCTCCCTCCCTCCCTCCTCTCTCTCCCTCCCTCCTCTCTCCCTCCCCTCCCTCCTCTCTCCCTCCCCTCCCTCCTCTCTCCCTCCCCTCCTCTCTCCCTCCCCTCCCTCCTCTCTCCCTCCCTCCTCTCTCCCTCCCTCCCTCCTCTCTCCCTCCCTCCCTCCTCTCTCCCTCCCTCCCCTCCCTCCTCTCTCCCTCCCCTCCCTCCCCTCCCACCTCTCTCCCTCCCCTCCCCTCCTCTCTTCCTACCCTCCTCTCTCCCTCCCCTCTCTCTCCCCTCCCTCCCTCCCTCTCTCCTCCCTCCCCTCCCACTCCCTCTCTCTCCCCTCTCTCTCCCTCCCTCTCTCCTCCCTCCCCTCCCTCCACTCTTCTCCCTCCCTCCCTCCCTCCACTCTCCCTCCCTCCCTCTCTCCTCCCTCCCTCCCTCCCTCTCCCTCCCTCCCTCCCTCCACTCTCCCTCCCTCCCCTCCCTCCACTCTCCCTCCCCTCCCTCCTCTCTCCCTCCCTCCCTCCTCTCTCCCTCCCCTCTCCCTCCCCTCTCCCTCCCCTCCCTCCTCTCTCCCTCCCCTCCCTCCTCTCTCCCTCCCCTCTTCCTCCCCTCTCCCTCCCTCCCTCCTCTCTCTCCCTCCCCTCTCCCTCCCCTCTCCCTCCCCTCTCCCTCCCCTCCCCTCCCCTTCCACCTCTCTCCCTCCCTCCCACCTCTCTCCCTCCCCTCCCACCTCTCTCCCTCCCTCCCTACCCTCCCACCTCTCTCCCTCCCTCCCTCCTCTCTCCCTCCCCTCCCTCCCCTCCCACCTCTCTCCCTCCCTCCCTCCTCTCTCCCTCCCTCCCACCTCTCTCCCTCCCCTCCCTCCTCTCTCTCCCTCCCCTCCCTCCTCTCCCTCCCTCCCTCCTCTCTCCTCCCTCCCTCCCTCCTCTCTCCCTCCCTCCCTCCCTCCCTCCCTCCTCTCTCCCTCCTCTCTCCCTCCCCTCTCCCTTCCCTCCCTCCCCTACCTCCCCTCCCACCTCTCTCCCTCCTCCTCCCACCTCTCTCCCTCCCCTCCCTCCTCTCTCCCCCCCTCCATCCTCTCCCTCCTCTCTCCCTCCCTCCCTCCCTCCCTCCTCTCTCTCCCTCCCTCCCTCCTCTCTCCCTCCCCTCCCTCCCCTCCCAGCTCTCTCCCTCCCTCCCTCCTCTCTCCCTCCCTCCCTCCCCTCCCTCCTCTCTCCCTCCCCTCCCTCCTCTCTCCCTCCTCTCTCTCCCACCCCTCCCTCCTCTCTCTCCCTCCCCTCCCTCCTCTCTCCCTCCTCTCTCCCTCCCTCCCTCCTCTCTCCCTCCCCTCCCCTCCCTCCTCTCTCCCTCCCCTCCCTCCCCTCCCTCCTCTCTCCCTCCCTCTCCCTTCCCTCCTCCCTCCCTCCCTCCTCTCTCCCTCCCCTCTCCCTTCCCTCCCTCCACTCTCCCTCCCTCTCTCCCTCCCTCCCTCCTCTCTCTCCCTCCCCTCTCCCTCCCCTACCTCCCCTCCCACCTCTCTCCCTCCCTCCCACCTCTCTCCCTCCCCTCCCTCCTCTCTCTCCCTCCCCTCCCTCCTCTCTCCCTCCCCTCCCTCCTCTCCCTCCTCTCTCCCTCCCCTCCCTCCCCTCCCTCCTCTCTCCCTCCCCTCCCACCTCTCTCCCTCCCCTCCCTCCCCTCCCAGCTCTCTCCCTCCCCTCCCTCCCCTCCCTCCTCTCTCCCTCCCTCCCTCCTCTCTCCCTCCCTCCCTCCCTCCTCTCTCCCTCCTCTCTCCCTCCCCTCCCTCCTCTCTCCCTCCCCTCCCTCCTCTCTCCCTCCTCTCTCCCTCCCTCCCTCCTCTCTCCCTCCCCTCCCTCCTCTCTCCCTCCTCTCTCCCTCCCTCCCTCCTCTCTCCCTCCTCTCTCCCTCCCCTCCCTCCTCTCTCCCTCCCCTCCCTCCCCTCCCTCTCCTCCCTCCTCTCTCCCTCCTCTCTCCCTCCCTCCCTCCCTCCCTCCCTCCTCTCTCCCTCCTCTCCCTCCCCTCCCTCCTCTCATCTCCCCTCCCTCCTCTCTCCCTCCCCTCCCTCCCCTCCCTCCTCTCTCCTAGAGTACCTATATATAGAGAGTAGCGACATAGGGGGACCAGAATTTGATGGTCACGTGACACATGGGCGCCATTTTGTTTCACACTCTAGCGCCAAGCTACGCATCGAATCCAGATCTTCACCGAATGAGCTCGGAGAGACCGAGTTTGAAACTGAGTGAAACTTTATTAGTCAAAATGACGGGTTGTTGCGCCTTTGGGTGCAGCAACAAATCTGAGAAGGGGTACAGGATGTATAGGTTTCGTTTTCAATTTCTGCATTTAAGCTTTTAGCCGTCGACAGTGCCTTTAGGCACGGCTCCCGGTATTGGAAGCATGTCATCATGTGACCCATATAAACTTTCAAGGACATCTAAGCTTTTAGAAGTTGTTATCTATGGAAAGAAGAGAAAATTCGTTGTTTTGATAAGTAATTTGATGAACAATTTTGGTATTTGTCTATTTCTTATGTTGACCAAAAACCAGTCAAGTTTTAGACTAAAAAAAGGGCAAAATAATGTACACATATGGACATTGACATGTATGGTATATAAGTCTTACTGTATATGCGTTGAATGTGTTACCATGGTAAAGATTATTGTAATAAGAATTATATCAATCATAGCAGCAATTGATATTTATCCCTGTGTCGTAAGAGGCGACCAGGGTTGCGTCAGGAAGGGCATCCGGCGTAAAACATGTGCCAAATCACTATGCGGATCATACGGATGATCCGCTGTGGCGACCCCTAAAGGGAGCAGCCGAAAGAAGAAGATAGCAGCAATTGATATTATTATTGATTTATAGCCTGTATGATTAAATTGGAACAAAAAATTACCTATAGAACCACTGCCCCCACGCCTGCCCCAAAAATGAAATGCTTTAAATTTGGGGGCCCTCTTTATGCATGCCGTTGATCTTATTTATTATCATAACCCCAGTAAGGATCAATGGTAGTCTGGGATGTTGGCATCTAGAAAGCTAACAATATGGGCAATCATTATTTAGCAACCCAATTAATTTACATATTTATCACTTAATTGCACATTCTTATGAAAATACACAATTTGTAATGAATTGTCTGTTTATTTGGTTACCATGGCAACACATTAGATGGGGTTTCATAAAAAAAAATCTAGCCTACAATCTCTGACCTTCATACTTTCATTTGGTGTATTTCCATTTTTGTTCAGAATCATCAATCATGTAGTATTGTCTTGAAAACTTGCTGTCAAGTTGTTAATATTTCACCAAAATTAATTTTGCTGTAAACACTAATATATAACTAATCATGATATTACGTATTTATACACTTGAATTTGAAAATGCCTGCAGTGTATGAACAATACAGGTAACTCTGCATGCATGTAAGTCAGCCTTATTAAGTCGAATAATCGCACAAGTTTAAACAAATTTTGAAACCGTATTATGCAAGACGTGTTATTTACCTTCTGTGAGGCAGATTTGTTCTACGTCGAACAGATTTCTGTGGTCCCAAGAGATTCAAGTTAAGCAGAGTTACCTGTACTTATAATTTGTAGCATTTCTTTATCGTTCATCATCTTGCAAATTGATGGAATACTGTTGACAGAAATAAAATAGCAAGTCAAACCTACTGCGATTTTTCATGGACTGTTTCTTCACAAGATTGTACCAGTTGAATACTTAACATAAGCATTTTGACATGAACGTGCTTCATAGATTCATCCAATAATTGCATAGCAGGCCTGTGCAATTAACTATTCTTTGCCCATAAAAAAGGGTCATTTCAATTGTTAAGATATTTTTGAAATCTGATACAATCATTTTGGCATAGTCACTTTTTGGTGTGTTTGAGAGCGTGTTGGGTGGTAACTATGATGATAAATTACATGTAGGTATCGGTGTTTGTTGTTTTTGTTTGTTATGGGTGAGATGATAATGTGGTGAGATGAAAAAAGTAAAGATGGGTGAGGTGGGGGGGGATGGGTAGGGGCAGGTATGGATCAAATTGAGGCCCCAACTTCGGCCTATGGACTCGAGATTTTTATTTGGCTCGACTTCATGTCATAACCCTACACAGGCCGAGTTTCTCCCAAATGTCTCGTTCTCTGGCAAACTTACTCTGAGTTTCCCGTGTAATGAGTACATGCATTTTAACATTTTATCACTTTCAACCCCATTGATTCTATAATCAAGATCTTTGGCCGAGTAAAACATGAGAATAAATATATATGTCCAGTGATGTATCCCACCCTCCTGATGTATTGCTTCATTCATGCATGCTGCTACGGCGGTAGCGCACGCACCGCGCGTTATCCAGAGTGAAACAAAATGGCGCCTATAGCTGAGTTGTCGCTACTCTCTATATATAGGTACTCGACTCTCTCCCTCCCCTCCCTCCTCTCTCCCCTCCCTTTTTCTCCCACCTCTTTCCTCCCTTTTTCTCCCACCTCTCCCCTCCCTTTTTCTCCCACCTCTCCCCTCCCTTTTTCTCCCACCTCTTTCCTCCCTTTTTCTCCCACCTCCTAAGGTCCCCATTAGCGAAGAGATGGGTTGTCCGTGCTCGTGTTTAATACACCGACTAATTAAGTAAACAAGTTACTTGTGTGTCCGTGACGCAACTTTGCTTATTTATTCAAATGGGTCAAGTGTTGCAATTCACATTGGTTAGCAACATGTCATAGTCCATAACATGGTTAACTCGAAGGGCACTCGGTGGAGCGCATACCTCCGCCACGTAATACCTGATCCACGAGAACATATCTGGCCCAATACATTTTTTAAATATCATGCTATACAGTATTATATCGTTTTTGGAACGATCTCTCAATGGTGAAGAATCACTTTAAAAATTAAACTAATCTTGGTTCCAGATCCGGATTTGGATCTCCACCAAAATAGAATCAATTCGTCCTTGCAACACACCCAACCTGTCCACCAAGTTTTATTCAAATCCGTCCACAACTTTTTAAGATATCCTGTACGTAAACAAACAGACAGACAGACAGACAGAAATGGGTGAAAACATAACCTCCTTCACCTTCGGTGGTCGAGGTAATAAGACATTTAATGAAAATAGAAAAGAATGAAGGGTTGCACGCACATGCACGTTTTCAGCACGTGTGAAGGATTGCATGCACATGTACGTTTTCAGCACGTGTGAAGGATTGCATGCACATGCACATGTACGTTTTCAGCACGTGTGAAGGATTGCATGCACATGTACGTTTTCAGCACGTGTGAAGGATTGCATGCACATGTACGTTTTCAGCACGCGTGAAGGATTGCATGCACATGTGCGTTTTCCACACGTGTGAAGGATTGCATGCACATGTACGTTTTCAGCACGTGTGAAGGATTGCATACACATGCACGTTTTCATCACGTGTGACGGATTGCATGCACATGTACGTTTTCAGCATGGTGAAGGATTGCATGCACATGCACGTTTTCAGCACGGTGAAGGATTGCATGCACATGCACGTTTTCAGCACGTGTGAAGGATTGCATGCACATGCACATGTACGTTTTCAGCACGTGTGAAGGATTGCATGCACATGTACGTTTTCAGCACGTGTGAAGGATTGCATGCACATGTACGTTTTCAGCACGCGTGAAGGATTGCATGCACATGTACGTTTTCCGCACGTGTGAAGGATTGCATGCACATGAACGTTTTCAGCACGTGTGAAGGATTGCATGCACATGCACATGTACGTTTTCAGCACGTGTGAAGGATTGCATACACATGCACATGTACGTTTTCCGCACGTGTGAAGGATTGCATGCACATGCACGTTTTCAGCACGGTGAAGGATTGCATGCACATGCACGTTTTCAGCACGTGTGAAGGATTGCATGCACATGCACATGTACGTTTTCAGCACGGTGAAGGATTGCATGCACATGTACGTTTTCAGCACATGTGAAGGATTGCATGCACATGCACGTTTTCAGCACGTGTGAAGGATTGCATGCACATGCACATGTACGTTTTCAGCACGTGTGAAGGATTGCATGCACATGCACATGTACGTTTTCAGCACGTGTGAAGGATTGCATACACATGCACGTTTTCAGCCCGTGTGAAGGATTGCATGCACATGCACGTTTTTCAGCACGTGTGAAGGATTGCATGCACGTTTCAGGGGATGGGGGAGTTTGACCCCCACAAAATAGGTATTTGCTCTTTCAGTGGAGTTGAACATGAACTTTTGTATGAATAACCAGTTCATAATCATACAGAAGAGTTGTCAAAATAATCAACAGCTTGAAAGACAAACAGCCCTTTTATAATAAATTTGACAACTACATGAACAGGATAGAAAAAAAAAAGGAAAAGAAGACGAGGAGTGCCATCAACTATTTATTTCCAGTATGATGTCGGGCTTTTGTTTGAATGTGCCAGCTTGTACCAGATGTGCTTGGCACTACTCCTGCAGTAAAATTAAGTTGCAATAAATCCGTGAATACTCAACAAGTAGAGGGGTGTGCCTGTTCGCCGAAGCAGTATCTGCACAATACCTGATCCCCTGTCCCTTTGGCAACATACAAGCTAATAAGTGCTCAATTACAATAATTATGATGGTTCGAGGAGTCCACATTAACTCTAACATAAAGCATCATTCCACTTCCCATTGGCCTTACACTTGGCTTTGTGGCCATCACGTGACTCATTGTCGTCCAGACTTGTCAAACCAGCCAATAGTCAACTGAAACGAGGCTTCGTTGATTGTTCGGGTTGAGGAGACACCGTTGTTACCTCCACTACCGAAGGTGAAGGTTATGTTTTTACCCCTTTCTGTCTTTGTTTGTTTGTGTACAGGATATCTGAAAAGGTTGGGGATCCGGATGAGATTTTGTGGAGAGGTTCGGTGTGTGACAAGGACAAACAGATTCGATTTTGGTGAAGTTCCGGATCCAACTTCTAGAATTTCTTTCAGTGATTCTTCACCTTTGAGAGATCGGGCTAAAAACGATATAGTACTGTATAGCATGATATTTCAAAAATGTATTGGGCCAGATATGTTGTCGTGGATCAGGCAATGCGTTGGCGGAGGTATGCGCTCAACCGAGTGCCCTTCTAGTTTGTTATAATTGACATCAACTTGTGCGTGCCCGTAGGTGTGTGCTCGTACGTGCGTGGCTGTACGGGCAAAAAAAAAAATTTTTTTTTCAAACAGCGTGCCAGAAACAACCACACAGGCCATTCCTTCACTCTCGCGTGCCCGTCTTGTGACGTCAATTGTGACGTCATAACACCGTGTCCTGTCATTGGTTTGGTAAATAAATGGCCATAACTGGGGAAACACTTAGGAAACAGCTGAAACGGATGAAGAAGAACGATATCAAACCTTGAAAAGGCACAGGTCCCCAGCGTCAATTGTGACATCATATCAAAAAAAAGAACTTTTTTAATTGTGACGTCATTCGTGATGTCATAGCACCGTGTCCTGTCATTGGTTGGCAAATAAATGGCCGTAACTTGGGAAGCGCTTGTCCGATTAATAGCAAACCTTGAAAAGGCACGTCCTCGCGTCCCGAGCAACATTCATGTCAAGTTTCAATTAGAACGGACCAGTGGTTGTAGAGAAACTGCGGTCGCAGACATACACACATATAGACATACAGACAGACAGACAGACAGACAGACACACAGAGATTGCTGGAATTCTAGATAGATCAATGATTTGGACAGTGGAGTTAAGTGTCTGTTTCGCGAATTTGTGGATGACACAAAGCTTGCAGGTGAGGTTGTCAGAAAGGTACACACATACTTTAATGGATTGGGCAAAATAATATCAGAGACAGTTTAACAGAGGGAAATGTAAGATGGTGGGCAGGGGTAAGAATTATGCACTTGGGGTCGTCATGATGCAAGGGGTAGTCTTGAAGCGTGTCACACAGAAGGATCTGGGGGTGATAATACATAGGGGTTGGGGGGGGGGAGCAGACCCCGCAGTATCGAGCAACTATAGAGAAAGCTCATAAATCAGGTTTATGTTGTCTTCATTGGGGGATAACTTACAAACCAAAATAAGTAGTGTTAATTGTGCAGGAATTTAGTGAGACTACACCCAGAACAATGTGTACAGTTTTGGCCACCATATCTGAGAAAGGGCATAGCTGCAGGAAAGATGGGTCAGCACGAAGCGATTAGATTGAATCCAGGACCAAGTGGAAATGAAGTGAAGAGGAACGTCCAAAGGAGACCTTTCACATCACGATGGAGGCAATTACGAGGGGATTTGATCGAGCTTTTTAAAATAATGGAGGGTGTAGTCAAAACAAGAGGAGAATGTTTTCAGCAAATTGGACAGTTACAGGACCATGGGGGGGGGGGCAGTGTTAAAGAGGAGGAGGGTTAGGATTGTAGATGGCAGTGTCGGTCCTTCACTCTTGATTGGGAAATGCATGGAATGATCTCCCAGGGAAGGTATAGTGGCAGCAGAAACGGGAATTAAAACGGTACCGAGGATGACGTCGCACTCCACTTCATTCCTTTTGAAGCTAATTTCCCCATCAGCGCAAAATCACAGCTGATGAACGTAAGTCCATAAACCCCGTAATCAGTGGAGATCAATAACGACAATCTGAACTTGTGCACTAATTGCGAGCACCAGTTACATCTTTTTTTAAAAAGGGACTCCAAATTAACGGACAACGCACGTCACCAAGCGAGACCGGAATTCTTTCACGCCGAACTGCATTCTGGGATAGGGTCACAAGCGTCATGTTAGAATATTATTGAATTTGTTGGAATCGCATCTTGAAGTAAACTATTACTCGCTATAAAAGAAAAAAAAAAGATTTCTTTTCACGTTTTAAATTACCGCATTCGGCGCGGATTATAACCTTGATTTTGGGGCCTGTACGTTGGGATTGAATTATCGTCGGTCATCATTGGAGCCTGCTTTTTAACATGTAGTCATCTTTCAACGAGCGAGAATACACCAACATGACGTGTTCACCACAACCAGCTTCGTTGTAATTTAAAATTCGGGGGGGCGGATTGGATGGAAGGGCCCATTTATTTATTATGTACGCAAATATGGCACCTCCACTTCGATCGACTCGCCTCCCTTCCATCTCCTTCTATTATATCCCACCATTGCCTTTTATACGGATGGATCTCCATTTACCCGATGGTGTTCACTTCATTTCAATCAACAGCTCACCACTTTCCTCCACTCATTCTATTTATATCAATGTTAATCATTCTTTTCCGAATTCACTCTTTTTTTCTGATTCTCCTCCCCTTAACTCCCCACTACCAAAAGTCCCTCTCTACAATTTTTAAGGTTGTTGGCTCAAAGAAAGCTTCTTCTTCTTCTTCTTCTTCTTCTTCTTCTTCTTCTTCTTCTTCTTCTTCTTCTTCTTCTTCTTCTTCTTCTTCTTCTTCTTCTTCTTCTTCTTCTTCTTCTTCTTCTTCCAAAACCTTTCGGACTCAGCTCTTTTATATACAGGATCTAGATCTCCTTAAATACTAAACACCTGTACACATCCTCGCATAGACGGTGCCTTTTGAGAGCGTCTATCATGAACTTTTAAATATATTCGGACATTTGCTTTAAAGTTTCGAAAACCACGTAACTATTTAAAGATTATTCCATTTAATGTGTTGTAATTTCGTAAATACACGATTTTCTCGTCATGAACAGGAGCCTCCATGACGGGTCTCACTATTGGCTCCATCAAGGCACGTGACGAAATATCGGAAGTTGTTATTGCCTTTTGGACGCGGCTCTTGGATACATTTGTCCTTGTTTTCTTTCTGTCTTTCTCTCCTTTAATACTCCGACCCCCTCTGAAACCTCCCTCTTCAGTTTATCCAGCTCCACATCGGCGCGTACGTAATAAATCTATGCGGCGATTAAAACTGCCCTCGTTTGTTTTTTTTATATATATATATACCAGTGCGTGCCCTTATGCGTACGTCATTGGTTTGGTAAATAAATGGCCATGACTTGGGAAACAGCTGAAACGGTTGAAGAACGATATCAAGCCTTAAAAAGGCATACTCATGTCCCCAGCGTCAATTGTGACGTCATATCAAACGAAGAAGAATTGTGACGTCATAACACCGTGTCCTGTCATTGGTTTGGTAAATAAATGGCCATAACTTGGGAACTACTTGTCCGATTAATATCAAACCTTGAAAAGACACATACTCAGGTCCCCAGCAATATACCTGGCAAGTTTCAATGAGATCGGACCAGTGGTTGTCGAGAAACAGCGGTCACAGACAGACAGACAGACAAACAAACACACACAGATTGCTGGAATTATCGATAGATATTCATTATTCAGTTTGGTGTTGTTTTTAAAACAAACGTATTTTATACCAGCAGTAGTTATGATCATTCATTCCCCACGTTCTGTCCATTCGCTCGAGGGGAAACCACGTTTACAGCAGCTGTTGCACATATTAATTTGGATACAAATAAACACGACAGACCGAAGCTTTTCGTACTGCACTCCTCAGGGTAAAAAAAAAAAATCGCAGCAAGTGAAGAAGGAAGTGAAGGAGTGTGCTTTATACACAGGTCTCAATAAGGTAGACGCTGATTGGTTCAGCCGTAATGACGTCACGGTTAATCCGAACGACACTTCCTTCTGCACTTGCTGCGATTCTTTATCACCCGGAGGAGTGCAACACGAAAAGCCTCGGTCACTATGTCGTGTTTATTTTTATCCACATTAAAGTTCTGTAGTCCCAAACATCTGTTTATCTATTAATTTGGTAAAATGACAAGCTCGGAGCAGGAGTACGAGACGTTTGTCATGAAAGTAAACGAACGAATTTAAATCTTCACGAATGTCACACGCGCAGCACGTGCTAAGCTTACAACGTGCGGGACACTAAAGTTTTGTTTCATTCATGGGACCACAACTTGACCCACACATTCAAGCAATCAATACATGATTGATAGCGCGAATGGTTCCGTCGTGGAGGGACAAAGATTTCGCGCACCGCCCACCAACATTGCACTTACCAGCATTCACCTCCCCACAGCCAGTCCACTGAAGTTGATATAAACTTTCACCAAGCCCCGTCTGTCGGTCCATACTAGCCGGTGTAGTCGTACCCTACTCCCGACGGAGAGCGGGTGATTCCAAAAGTGCTTTAAAAAGCCACGACTACACACAACCGCTTGGGGCTGGAATCAAATAATGGTGCCACCACGCAATGGCCCACTCTTTTCGAGAGGTGCCCTCACGATCTTGAACATCAATCGGCTCGTGCTGAGAAACAGGAACGTCGGCTCAACGTCCCATTCGAAGGACGATGGTGTGTGTACTCATTGATGCAGCGTGATGCGGGGACAAGCAACGGACGTCAGCAGCACCAGCATCTCGCTGGGGGTGCCCTGGGTGGGCACGTGGGATTGATGCGACCCTCGTCCAGTTGCCAGAACAGGTGGATTGTGGATATAGGATAAGAACTATATCATCGTTAGGGCAAAGGACTCGTTACGGCAGAAACAAAATTAAAAAAAAAAAAAAAAAACTTTGAGAAAGACACCTTCAAACCAATGGAATCGCTCACGTGACATAGCAACCACTGTGCACCACTAATAAGGCAAAACGGCAAAACAAAGAGAAGATAGAAAACGCACATTTCTTTTCTTGCTTTTAAACCCAAATGGCCGGCACGAAGTATTTTATTACTGCAAGTAAACCGGACGTGCAAAAGGCGGACCGTCCAAGCACCTCGGGGACGGCATGTGTGTGAACACAGCTCGGTCACTTTATACACAGCTGCCAAAATCGATCCGGGTTGCCATGGAGACGGTCGCATGCGATGTACACAATAAACAAAATGAATGGTGAACAGAAACAGGAGAATACAAATCGAAAGAAAACAACAACAAAAAAAAAAAATAATAATAATAATAATAATAATAATATACACGGAGAGACCATCAAGACCGAGGTTGACGCGAGTGTCCGTCCCCTGGAGCCCTCAACAGCTCGTTGTGGAGAGACAAGCGCGCGTTGTCCGCGCGCAGCGTCTCGAGCTCCACCTCGAGGTCGTCGGGCGCGCGGCCCGTGGAGGGCGGCACGCCGCCGGTCGTGATGGTCGATCCCCACGTGATCCCCACGCACGCCGCGGGCTCCGTCTCCACGGACTCGTCCAAGGTGTTGTGCAGAAGCTGGTTCTCCTCCTGCAGACGGAGGAGACACTTTTCCAGCTCGAGGTATTCCCGTAAAAGGTCCTGTTTGTTCATGGCGTGCAGACTCTCGGCGTGGTAACGCGCGTACGTCTCGGCGAAGTCTCGACGCAGGAAGTCTTCACCGTCGCTCCCGTCCTCGTCGCGACAACTCAGCACAAACTCGTCGTCCTCCTCGTCTTCCTTACCCGAGCAGTCCGACTCCCAGGAGTAGTCCTGCTCACCGTCTCCCATCACGTGGGGCGCGCGCGGTGGGGGCTTCAGGTCCGGCTCTCCGCCGTCGTGCTCGGCCATCAGGAACTGCGTCGTGTTGTACGGAGCCACGGGACGACCTCGGGCCAGCAGCTCGGCTCGGAGTCGGGCAGCGCGGAGCCCGTCCCGCTCCTCCAACGCTCGCTTCTCGTCCCACGACAGCTTGTTGTACGGCTTCCATCGCCGAGGTCTCTTCTGCCTGGCGGCTCGCCCCGGACGTCTCTTGTGGCGACCGTCGCACGTCGTCGCCACGTCCCTCACGACCGTACTCCCAAGACCACGCGGGGATCCCCTCCTCGACTCGGGTTGCTCACTCTCCGGACGCTTTTTGTTCTCGTCGACTTCCCTTCTGGTCCCGAAAGCTGCTCGCAATCTCCGTCCGAAGTGGCGATCGTCGTGATGTCCTTTGCAGCTTCGCTTGGATCTCCTGATTCCCTCAGGGCTCGTCCGCCCGTCCTCAGGGACTCCAGAACGCTTCGGCATCAGCACAGCACCTTTCGCGCTCATAGTCACCAATTAAAATCTTGCTGCAATCACTTTACCACACGTTTCGATCCCAACATTGCAGGAGTTTGTTTATTTTATATTATTAATTTTTTTTTTTTTTTTTAACCCCGACCCCGCAACATAACGAACCGCCACTCCTCACAACATTCCACAACACACCAGAACAGACTCTGCTGTAATACCGCTCCGCTCGTGATTATATAGCATCTGCCGATGTATCCATCCGCGGAATTATTTGTTTTGTTTACGTCGGGAAGTCCGAAAGCATTCGTCGAAACACGCGAACGGACGGCAATACAGAAGCGGACAATTGTTATCAAGCACTTTGGACGACGGAAAAAAACATCGGAATATCTGAAAATACCAGAAACGCCTTTGCGGCGGTTTGACAGGGAAAAAAGAAGAAGAAGAAGAAGAAAAAAACATTCCGGACCGTACCATGCCATTTTTTTTGATGGGGGGGGGAGGAGTCCGCACGTGAAGGATGTTTTACAGGAACGGTTTGTTTCCATTCCCTGTGACACCAATACCATGCTGTTAAGACTATTCTCTCTCCAAGTGATTATTAAAACCGATACACGTTGGAAATTAAAAAAAATAGACTCATTTATCTCAGTTTTGCTCTCGTACAACATTGACGTCATATTTATCAACATTAGAGCATCACGTTTCCCACAATAAGGATCTCGGTCCTGTACTCGCTTTGAATCACCGAGGTTAAAATCACCACACCAGGATCCATCGCTCCCCCCTCCTTCACCGTGCACCCCGAGATGGTTTGGTCCACGCAAACGAATGAATATAAATGAGTGAAAATATTCGATCCACTGTGAAAGTAATTATTTCAGGAAAGTGTGTCGGCATTGTGGGTTTTTTTTTTTTTTGTAGAATGGAACTCATTTTATTGATCCCTTTAATTCAACGTCACATTCACTTATTTTAATTGTAAATAACCTGACTGGGTGGTGTAATGGTTACGGAGTCTGTTCTGAGTTTGCGAGGTCGGTGGTTCGAACCCACCGTCGGTACGTGATGCTTCTTTTTCTGACACTCAGTATTTAACAAGCTCAAATGAGCCAAGATCCTCGTCCTCTTAATGATGACGTCATAAAACGAATATGACGTCATTGTGATGTATCAGGTTTGCGATAAATTATCTGTGCTAATCCCCGGCTTGATTCCCACAAACAAAATTCAAACGGCTTGCCTTGTTTCGGAGATAATGGTATAGGCGATTTCCATTAGCGGCGATATTATGACGTCAACTTTTTTTTCTCGGAAGAATTTCCAAAATCGGAGATGGTTACTGCCTGCGCGTGGGCTTTCTGCATATACATGGCAAGTTTCACGAAGATCCGATGAAAACTCTGGGTTGTGAAACAAAAAATGTCAAAAAATAGGAATGACGTCGTAAAAATTGATATGACGTCATAGTGATGTATCATATGTACGGTAATTAATCTCTGCTAACGCCTTGTTCGATTCCCGCAAACAGAATCCAAAAAGCTTACCTCGTTTCAGAGATAATTTTTAGGCGATTTCCGTTAGCGGAGATATTTTGACGTCATAACTTTTTTTTCTCGGAGGAATTTCCAAAATCGGAGATGGTTACTGTCTGCGCAGGGAATTTTTACATATACATGCCAGGTTTCAGGAAGTTTCGATGAAAACTGTAGGCTGTGAAACAAAAAAGTCCACAAGAAGAAGATGAAGAACAACAACGTGAGTAAGACTTGGAGATCCTCCACGAGGATCTAAAAAGAAAGAGCACAGACAAACAAGTTCCTTGGACATGAACACCTGTTTGTGTGCAACTTTCTCAATTGTATACCTGTTTATTCAATTGGAGGGTCCCACATGGATTCATAAAATTACTGTGTATTTGTTGTGTCGTAAAATACTCCAAGAATGAGGAATTCGATGTTCTCCAACAACCGAACATTGGAACGTCCCGATCCTTTGCACTGTTCACCTCCTCACCTCTCACCCAGAACTCCTTGTCCCCTCATCAGCCCCTCAAGCGTCCAGTCGATGCACACAACACCACGTATCCCCCTTTCTTTATCCACATGCGTACCGCATCTCAGTGGACAACAATCGATCTATAATTCCAGCAATCTCTGTGTGTGTCTGTCTGTTTGTCTGTCTGTCTGTCTGCGACCGCCGTTTCTCCATGACCGACGGTCCGATCTCATTGAAACTTGCCAGGAATATTGCCGGGGCCCCGTGGATGTGCCTTTTCAAGGTTTGATATCAATCGGACAAGCGGTTCTCAAGTTACGGCCATTTATCTGTCAACCAATGACAGGACACGGTGCTATGACGTCACAAGGAATGTTTATTTTAAAAAAAAAATTTTGCACGATTGACGTCACAATTCTTCTTCTTCTTCGTTTGGTATAACATCACAATCGACAATGGGGACCTGAGTATGTGCCTTTTCAAGGTTTGATATCGTTCTTCATCCGTTTCAGCTGTTTCCCAAGTGTTTCCCAAGATTTGAAAGCTGTTTTTTCCCAAGGTTTGAATTAATTGTTCAAATTATTAATTAATCCCAAGGTTTGAATTTTCCCAAGGGAAACGGCTGTTTCCCAAAGGTTTGAAAGCTGTTTTTCCCAAGGTTGGAATTAATTGTTGTGCTTGGTAGACATTTGTGAATACATTTACAGAGAGAGGGGCGAGAGAGGAGGGGGGAGAGAGGAGAAGGGAGAGAGGGGGCGAGAGAGGAGGGGGAACAGAGGATGGGGAGAGAGGACGGGGAGAGAGGGGGGCGAGAGAGGAGGGGGGACAGAGGGGGGGCGTCACAATTCTTCTTCTTCGTTTGATGTGACGTCACAATTGATGCTGGGGACCTGATACTGCAGGCACGAAGCTGCATATACTGGCACGCACCTACGGGCCCGCCCCTACGGGCCCGCACTAGTAATATCAATTAACGAGAAGTTTAAATGTAATTGCCACAGCATGGATTAGCCATAAAACAAATAATAACGAGAGGGGAAGCACTCGGTAGAGTGCAAAACCTCCGCCGCCAATACTGCTAGGTCACTCAAGTGAACCTGATATCCTATTCATTCAATTTGACGTCACCAGCGCTCACAGAGTTATAGTTTGCAACTTTCCCTTTTACTTTTAACTTTTACATAATCAATTCATTCGTCATAACTCGATTCCTTGAGATAGAAATTGATTTTACGTGGGTATATCCACCTGAAGTTCCAAAATCAGCCGCAATTATAATTTTGGCATGTTTTTTGTTGGAAATCACTTATAACATGGAGAAATGCAAAAAAAAAAATTTCAAATATTTTTTCAAAATGGCCGCTATGGCGGCCATATTGGATTTTGGACCAAGTCCAAAATCTAATGGCATGATCCTTGGACCAGACCTAATCCCACCACCAAGTTTCGTCGAAATCCATCCAGGAGTTTTTCCATAATACTGTTCACAAACAAACAAACAAACAAACAAATAAAACAATGTCACCTGCAGGGTGACCCGTATCTTGCCAAAAGGTGACCACGTGTGACTTCTTTAACTTCACACTGAGGTGAACAGAGCTGCTATCCACCAGGAGCGACTCCTTGAGGAATATCTGCCTACAAGAGAATGTTGTTGTTGTTCATCTTTCGGCTGCTCCCGTTAGGGGTCGCCACAGCGGATCATCCGTTATGATCCGCATACTGATTTGGCACAGGTTTTACGCCGGATGCCCTTCCTGACGCAACCCTGGTCGCCTCTTACGACACAGGGATCAGGATTTGGGTTTTGCCATGATTCCGGGCTGCTCTACACCCATCTGCCTACAAGAGAATATCTGCCATAATATCTGCCTATGAGAATCGTTCTACAGAGTAACCATGAAAAATATGCGTTTGCCTCATAACGTCACCAAATGACGTCATAATGTCTCTAGCTTGACATATCTAGAAAGCACTCATCGAGGTGTTCAATTTGAGGTACTGCACGATATGGTTCCTAAAACTTGAAAATTTGACCTTGGGGTCAAATATGTTTGACCTCAGGCGCGAACCATGAAGGTCAAGGCCAATCGCCACCAAAAATTAATCAGCTGAGCGCCAGACCATGAACTATATTCCCATGAAGTTTGAAGACGATCCGATCAAAATTACTCAAAAAATAAGGGTTTCGTCGACTCCCCTGATTTGCGACAAAGTGACCTTGACATTTGACCTTGACCTTCAAAATTTTATGCGCTGAAAGGGACCTCTATAGGCCTCTGATATGCGAAGTTACAAAAATTTCCAATGATAACTGTGCTCTGCAGAATTTTTTATACGTGATTACAGACAAAAAAAAAAAAACCATACAAGCTGACTAACATATCTTGCAAAAACTTCCTTTTGGCAAGATAACAAACAGAAAGGGGTGAAAACAGTAACCTCCGATCTTCGATGGCAGAGGTTAATAAACATGGCAACACTTTAAATTAGCTTCCTTTTCTTATTCTCAAAAGACTTTGCATTACTTCATCACATAACTTTGAGTCCAGACTGGAGTTCTGCGAATTCTGGCATCCGGCCGACCGGCACATGTTCTGATGTGTTTTACACTGGTGGTGCCGTGATGTCAGGAAGGAGTGGGGGGAGCTCGGCATCATCTCTTACATTCCTTCAA
Source organism: Eptatretus burgeri (assembly GCF_056783735.1). Classification (NCBI taxonomy): domain Eukaryota; kingdom Metazoa; phylum Chordata; class Myxini; order Myxiniformes; family Myxinidae; genus Eptatretus; species Eptatretus burgeri. The sequence continues at coordinate 3,678,824 of NC_140966.1, forward strand.
CAGGCAGATGATAAATGAGACGCATTCCAGGTCCGTCCATCGGAAAGTTTGTACGTGTGAGATCCTGTTTGCTCCATAACTTGGAGAGGCGCTGAAAATTTGGATTGTCCTTTTTGGAGGACGCCAGGTTTCCTCACTCGGAACGAAAGAACCACATTCAAAGTTCACAGCCTTTGCTCCACGGCGTTTGTCGGTGTACACCTTTTGCTTGTTCTGCTTATCTTTTGCTCTGAGCGCCGTGTCTTTGTGCGACGGTGTATTGGGCTTTGGCATCTGCAGACCAGATACATGTCGCTTGGTGTGCATCTCTCTCCCATGAAGCAGTTCAGCAGGTGATCGCTATGTCGTGGCATGTCAAGTTGCCCGGTATGTTTGAAGAAAGTCCGTTGTAAATGTTTTCCAGTCTTTCCCCTCAATGCTAGCAGTGAGCAAGCTCTCCTTTAAGCTTATACTGAATTGTTCAATTTCCCCCATTCGCTTGCAGGTAGAACACTGCTGACTTCCGGTGGATAATTTCTCTGGTCTTTCAGAAAGGTTTCAAATTCCTGAGATGTGAATTGTGAACCATTGTGAGATATCAACTCTTTTGGGTTACCTTTTCTGCTAAAGGCAGTTGACAGGAACTTGATCACTGTGGTGGAAGTGACGTGGGAGGTGAAGGAAATTTCTGGCCAATTGCTTAAGCAATCGATAAGAGTGACAGCGAAACGACATCCAGTGGCGCAAAATTGGAAGGCTCCACCATGTCCATTGCCAATTTCTCCTAAGCGGCATCGGGATAAGGAACTGGCTGTCATATAGTGATGCGTATGTCACAGCTGTCTTGTCGTGCTGCTGGCAAGTAATGCAAGCCTTGATTGCAGACCCGACGTGCGCGTCCATTCCCGGCCACCAATACAGATGTCTTAACCGCTGCTTTGTCCTCACGATGCCCTGGTTCGTACCATGTGCTAATTTGATGAAATGCGGCTGTAACGCCTCCAGGACAAGAAGGCGGTGAGTACCTCTCAACACGCAGTCCTCTTGTAGTGACAGTTCAGTTTGCAATCTGAAGTAAGGAAGGAGATCAGGATCCAGGCCTTTTGACGTTTTCGGCCAGTGCTTTGTAAGCAATTCACGCAATTTTGTTTGAATGGGACAGGAAATGCAGGCAGTTTTGAATTCTTTAGCTGTCACCGAAGTGAGGGTCGACGTGAGCATGATAACCTCAACATGATCCTCCAGACTGGGCTCTGAAGTAGGTAGTGGAAGGCGAGACAAGCAATCGGCTGTTATGTTGTCAGAGCCAGGCTTGCACTGAATATCATAATTAAATGAAAGAACCCGTGCGGACCATCTGGCGACGCACATTTCCAGCTCTTCCCAATCCTTTCGTGGAAAGCAGTGGTTATGTCAGTGGTCCAGCAGTAGTGAGAAAACAGTAGTGAGAGGACTGTGGCCAGTGCATAAAGTGACATGTCTACCCCAGAGATAAGTCCTCCACTTCTATGTCGCCCACACACATCCAAGTGCTTCCTTTTCCCATGTGGAATATTTTCTTTTCGATTCAGCCAGCGTTTGGGATGCAAATGCGATCGTTTTCTCCGTTTTGTCAGCATGAATTTGGGTCAGGACTGCTCCAAGGCCATAATGGGAGGTGACAGTTGTCACTATGGTGTGGAGCTCTGGATCAAAGATAGCAAGAGCTGGACTACTGACAATCAGTTCCTCAACCGAATGGAAACTTTGCTGTGCTGTGACTGACCAGGAGAAGGTGGATGGTCCTCACAGTAATTCTCTTCGGGGGATCAGCGACCGATGCATATTTATGAATGAACTTTGCATACCATGACGTAAGCCTGAAAAAGAGCGCAAGCTCTGCACGTCTTTCAGTGGGGGGGTTTGATTTGCAGTGCTTTGGGTGGTAGAAGTGATGCGACAATTCAGTAGTTGCATGTCAAGTGCAGCAACCTGGTCTCTGCCCAGAATGGTGGTTCCGCTCCGCACTATATAATATTCAGCAGGCGCACAGTTAATTCTTGAAAGTCACATCTGCATGCAGGTAACCACGTACAGGTATCAGATTTCTCAGGTAGCTAACCAGGTGTAGTTTTGGCTCATCAATCAAGTGACACATTATTGAAACGTTGCAGGTAGCCAGATTCGGGAAGTATTGACACCGCCGAGCCTGTATCTAACAGTAATTCAATGTCCATCGGCTCTCCCCTGGCAGCAGTATCTTGTGCAGTGCACATTATCTTATCAGCATCTCGAGCCCTATTGTCTACACTCAACACATTCACATCAGGGACGGTCTCTTCGTGAACCTGTTTGGAGCCCTGGCATACGTTAGCAAAGTGTCCACTCTTTTTGCAGCTGTTGCCCTGGGCGTCCTTTGCTGGGCATCCATAGGAGTTGGCTGTGTGATTTACACATCCACATATATAAGACGTTTTCCTTTGAGCCGATTGAGATGGCTCATCTGACATTCCTCTCACAGTAAGTCTAAAGGATCTCTTGCTGCTCTGCAAATCCTGTGTTTGAACAGAGTGTATGGTCTGTGTGTCGCGAGCAGTGCCTTGGCCTATGATCTGAGTCTCCGCCATTGCTGACTCAATCTTCATTCTGATGTAATGGTGGAAGATCTTTGAGTGACAACTTTTGTTTTGCTTTTTCCAGGTCAAAGTGCCTTTTTACAGCATCACGGTCATAAGCTGTAGGCACCAGAAGACCTCGGGCAATGGGAAGAGTATTCCTCGGACGTCTTCCCATCAGTAGTTGAGCCGGTGAGAGATGAATGCCTTCCAGTGGCGTTGTGTGATAATCCAGCAAGACCAGGTGCTTGTCTGTAGATTTTAACCAGAGTCGTTATATTGTTTGTACAGCCCTCTTTACCTCTCCATTTGAACGTGGATATCTGGGACTGGACGTTCTAAGAATGATTCCATGATCTTTGCAAAATTTCCTGAACAAGTTGTGAGTTGTACATAGTCCCATGCCCACTCCGTAGAGTCTCCATCTCATGTAGACATGTAGACCATGTCGACTAAACTGTGCTTTGAGCTGCTCAAGAGTTTTACTGCAGCGTAAATCCTTCACTTCATCCACCTCAATGAATTTGGAGTAATAGTCATCCGTTATCAGGTATGTCTTACAATCAAACTGGAACAGGTCTGTCCCAATTTCACTCCATGGTAGATTCGGTGTAGGAGTCGGTTTCAGGGGCTCAGCAGGCAGGCCATTTTGATAGTTTGCACACTTGGAACAGTTCTGAACAGTTTTCTGAATCTTTGTCCGCATTCATGGCGGGCCAGTATAGAACCTCCCTTGCTCGTTGGTTACACTTGACTATTCCGAGATGCGATTCGTGAATCAGACTCAGCAGTGGGGCAGATAAGAGCAATTTTTGAGAGGAATCATGCAAATGATGAGACAAGCATCAAATTTGGCACATTTGTTCTCCAGGGGATTCTAATCAAATCTGCCTGATTGGCCATTTGAAAATCCAAATTTGGAAAAATTTGAAAGAAAGAAAAAAAAAACTTCAAAAAAGTCAAGATCACGAATCAATGTTGGATGCTGGCTGAGATTGGTGAATGTTTCAGAAACATCATCGAAGACGTTCCAAGTCTGCCATGCAGTTTTCTTCCCTTCACCGCGGAAGGCAGACACGACGTCACATCCAGTGAACGCATGGAAGTATGGGATCCCTCGAGCTTTCTCAGGCCCTATTGCAGAAACTACCTCATGAACTGGAATCCATCATGCCTTGGCTCGTTGGCCAAAGGCAATCCACATGTTCTCAAGACCTAGTTCCTGTAAGGATGGCAGTACAGATATTGCTATGACTAGCACGTCCGTGTCATTAGCCTTAATGATAATGGACTTGCTACCATCCGTCGTTGCATCCCTGGCGTGTACAAATATTCGAGTGTCAGCTTCTTCATGACAACATGGAGACACAGCATCCAGTGACTTCCTTGTGTTGCTAATGGCATCTTCTCCTTTTGTGACAATAACTGTGCTTGTCGTCTGTGCTTCACACATCTTTTCCGCAAGGAAGTGAAACAGCTCAGTCTTGTCGCTGTCATCTCGAAGAAAGCTTCTCTAGTTACTTGGGGTCTTACTGGTTCCTGTCACTCATCTTCTGATTCCTTGCCCCCTTTTCGACCTTGCCTCGGACTTCAGACTTGACTTCTTGTACACATCAAACACTACGTCCACCCTCTCGTACCTGGAGCAACATAGGATTCCACCTTTGGGATGATGTCTTCTTTAGCGTAGTCATCAAATATCTTTGAAGTGCGTGGAGGTAGGGCATCGATAAGTGCTGAGCCATCAATGATGACTGCATCTCCCCTTGGTTCTCTGTCTGAGATGTTCACTTGCGCTTCAAAAATTTCAGCCAGCTGTGACTTCAAATATTTTTGAAGTTTTTTTTTTTTTCAAATTTTTCAAAATTTGGATTTTCAAATGGCCAATCAGGCAGATTTGATCAGAAAGCCCTGCAGAACAGAAATGCCAAATTTGATGCTTGTATCATTTTCACGATTGCACGATTTTTCTACTATCTACTACACTACAGCATGCAGAGTCTCAGAGTAGGTGGTACTTTTGTGGGGCCGAGTTTCGGCGACGAGCACGACCGCTAGATGGAGCAGTTGAGTCGGCTCCACCGAACACCCGGAATTTATAGGTTGTCACCCCGGATAACTCCGGAGCCGACGGGTCCCTTATCGGACCGAAGATCGCCAATAGGTCGGCCGCGTGGGACAGGGTCGATTGGCAATTTCAATTTACCTAAATACCCACGTCGTCCAAACTACCGGGGAAGTTCACCCTCGGCGGAGCTCGAGCGGAACGAGCTATTAGCGTGCTCGAACCGTGCGTAACCCGAGCGGATGGTTACCGAGGTCCGTCGGTCCAAATGCACAATTTGCCGTTTCCAAATTTCCCAACCGTGCTAAACCATTAAAGAAAACACAGAAACGAGCTGAAACATTTAACAAGGAATTTATTTATAATGTGGGGGAAGGGAACACACAAAGAGCAGAGTTATCCGACTACAAGATATGAAATGTAAATAATGTACAAGGCACTTAAACAATTGCTACTTATCGACTGGGCCCACAGACATACACGCACACACCCAAAAGAAATGATGGCCGCGGCCTTTATTCGGCCCTTCAGCTCGGGAGGGAAGGTGAGCCGAAGGGGAGAACCTGTCTCGCACCTCTCCGCCTCATGCGGTTTTCGATGATCCGGTTCGGCGGGACTCGAAACCGCAACACAATGCAATGATGGATGCCAGCTGGCGCGAAGGTGGATCAGACAGAACGCCGGCAGGCCAGACGAGATGCCCAAGCGACGAGGCTGACAAGGCGACCAGGCGACGCGACCTTGATGTTCTCCGCACCAGACAGAACACCCCAAAACACTTATTCACCCCTTCTCCAGAGGGGAGGAGCCGCCTGCCATGGACCCGCTCTCGCTCACTGGACAGTTTTAGCGCGCAAAATGCGCTCGTCGCCCCCGTGATTGGCCAAAAGGGGCGACAAGTCCGCTGATTGGATCGGGGGGCGTGGCGGCGCCACGGCGGACCACCCCTCAAACAGGGAGAGTAACATTGTCCTGCGTGGGCTGCGCTCATTGGCCGACTGACGGCAACCTCGCTCGCATCCCCCTGATTGGTCGAGATCCGCCGCAAGGTCTCTCCTTGAACTCCGCCCACCGAGAGCGTTATGGCGTCAGGATGGAGCGAAGTTGTTGTTGTAGTTGTAGTAAATGTAAAAATCCTATCTATAAAATAACTTCGCAGCGCATGCACACTTAATTCCCATTAGACATAGGGGAAAGGGAGCTATCTATCCATATTTACTTATCGAAATAATGGAACTATGGGGACCTGAATGTTGAGTGCTCATGGCTTCCAGATTCGCAACAATATAGCATGATATCTCAAAAAGTTGTGGACAAGTTATGACAAATCTTGGTGGACGAGTTGGTTAGGTGACAAGAACAAGCCGATTCCATTTTTGGTTCAGGTCCGGATCCAGATCCGGCCTCTCAGTGGGATACAGAACGTTTCAGTCTGGCGCAGGGAGGAGGTATGTGCTCTACCGAGTGCCTCCCCGCTCTAGTCTATCATGTCACGTCGTCAGACACTGGAAACCCGTGGAACAAGGTAATAAATAAGAAGATGGCTGAACGTGAATGGAATGAGGATGAATTGACTTATTGGTGACCAGAGCACAGGATGAGGCTCCAATTTGATGAAGGGAATAAAACACAGCACGATATTTGGAAAGCTGTGATGGGCAGAGTGACAGGTGACTTCGTTCTCTGCGTTTTACTTGATGACCTCTCTTGCCTTGGGCGTGGAAGGCACTGGAATTCTGCAGCCAATTATGGCTTGTTCTTGCTCGCCCTGAGAACCGTGCAGTCTTTCATAACAACTGCAAGAAAACCACTTATGTACTGAAACAGCTCATGCAAGCATGTTCTGTGATGGTTGCATTTTTTAATTCGTTTCAAATTGAATTATTACCTCCGCCACCAAAGGTGAAGGAGGTATTGTTTTCACCCCTCTCTGTCTGTTTGTTAATCGCCCACAGGTCACAATTTGAACCGATCGTCATGAAACTTCACCAAGTTGTAGAGGTAGTCTCAACTGAGAAGCCTGTTGATATTTTGGTCAAAGGTCATCTTGAGGTCAAATTTCTAAAATCATTTTTCATCCAAATGACTTGAAAGTTCAACAGGATTTGCAAATTGCAACACTGAATTGGGAAACCAACGATTTGAGGTCAAAAGGTCAAAGGTCAACTAAAGGTTGGACTTTTAAAATCATCTAATTTTTTTTATCTGAAAAATTGTCAATTTACATGCTATTAACTTGAGCATTAAGCAACAATTGCATAGTACATCACTGAATTGGGAAAACAACTATTTTTGAGGTCAAAAGGTCAAAGGTCAACTCAAGGTCAAACTTTTAATATCATCAGTATTTATGTGAAAAATCGTCAATTTACAGACTATTAACTTGAACATTAAGCACGAATTGCATAGTCCATCACTGAATTGGGAAACAAACGATTTGAGGTCAAAAGGTCAAAGGTCAACCAAAGGTCAGACTTTTAAAATCATCCATTTTTTTATCTAAAAAAATCGTCAATTTACATGCTATTAACTTGAGCATTAAGCAACAATTGCATAGTACATCACTGAATTGGGAAACAACTATTTTTGAACTCAAAAGGTCAAAGGTCAACTCGAGGTAAAACTTCTAAAATCATTAGTTTTTTTATTTTTATTTTTGACCTTTTGATCTAAAATCAAAAGGTCAAAATCGAATGAAAATTGAGGATTTTAGAAATACCACCTGAGTTGTTGACCTTTTGTCTATGTTGACCTTTTGACCTCATAAACAATAGGCTTCTTCCTTATGACAAACTCTACCATGTGGTGAAGTTTCGTGAAGGTTGGTTTAAAATTGTGACTTGTAGGCGACAAACAGACAGACAGACAGACAGACAGACAGACAGACAGACAGAATAACAAAATCGACTAACCAATATACTTGAAAAATCTTCCTATTTTGCAACAAACAAACAGACAGAAAGGGGTGAAAACATCACCTCCTTCACCTTCGGTGGCGGAGGTAATAATTGGGGGATTGTTAGCTGGCCCGAAGGGAGAATGTAAGAAACTGGACCTTCCCTGCTTTGCAGGAACAGACATGTCCCAGAGAGGTTTCTCTTCCTTTTCTCAAATTTTTCTTTTCAATTCAGCCTCCCACCCTCGTTCACACCTGATAGACGGCTCAAAGGTAAATATTACAGGTACACACCAGCTGAACAGACACAGATTTTGTGTTTAATAAATGTGGTTTCACATACAGTGGTGGCGGCTCTTACTAACGGAGTATGTTCACGTTGGCCCAACCGCCCAAAAGAGGTCACGAACCGGCTGGACAGGCCTGACGTTCGACTGGACCTCATTCGAGCAGGAATTTGTAATTTGTTCAGGGTGCCGGCGATGACTCGCCTCCACCCATCAAAACACACACCGTGCGATCTTGAACGTCCACTTATGCTAGTAGCCTGGATACCCGGCTTAACGGCCATACGATCAGACGGATGCAACACCGAGCGTGCGATATGCGATATACGTGATCATCGTATGCTACTCTGTAACACTCAATGAAGGCATTTCGAGCCGTTTTCGTTATAATTCCCTCGCGATCACACGTGATGCAGTTTGATCATGTAGTCGGGTAGAGATTGATCATGTAGTCGGGTAGATATTGATAATGTAGTCGGGTAGCGATTGATTTTGTAGTTGGGTAGATATTGATAATGTAGTTGGGTAGATATTGATAATGTAGTCGGGTAGATATTGATAATGTAGTCGGGTAGCGATTGATAATGTCGTCGGGTAGCGATTGATCATGTAGTCGGGTAGGGATTGATCATGCAGTCGGGTAGAGATTTATCATGTAGTCGGGTAGCGATTGATCATGTAGTCGGGTAGAGATTGATCATGTAGTCGGGTCGCGATTGATCATGTAGTCAGGTAGATATTGATAATGTAGTCGGGTAGATATTGATAATGTAGTCGGGTCGAGATTGATAATGTCATCGGGTAGGGATTGATCATGTAGTCGGGTAGATATTGATAATGTAGTCGGGTAGAGATTGATAATGTAGTCGGGTAGCGATTGATCATGTAGTCGGGTAGATATTGATCATGTAGTCGGGTAGATATTGATAATGTAGTCGGGTGGCGATTGATTTTGTAGTTGGGTAGATATTGATAATGTAGTCGGGTAGCGATTGATCATGTAGTCAATCGAGGTTGATCATCTAGTCGGGTAGATATTGATAATGTAGTCGGGTAGCGATTGATCATGTAGTCGGGTAGATATTGATCATGTAGTCGGGTAGATATTGATAATGTAGTCGGGTAGCGATTGATAATGTAGTCGGGTAGCGATTGATCATGTAGTCGGGTAGATATTGATAATGTAGTCGGGTAGCGATTGATCATGTAGTCGGGTAGATATTGATAATGTAGTCGGGTAGCGATTGATTTTGTAGTTGGGTAGATATTGATAATGTAGTCGGGTAGGGATTGATCATGTAGTCAATCGAGGTTGATCATGTAGTCGGGTAGATATTGATAATGTAGTCGGGTAGATATTGATAATGTAGTCGGGTAGCGATTGATAATGTAGTCGGGTAGCGATTGATCATGTAGTCGGGTAGATATTGATAATGTAGTCGGGTAGCGATTGATTTTGTAGTTGGGTAGATATTGATAATGTAGTCGGGTAGCGATTGATCATGTAGTCAATCGAGATTGATCATCTAGTCGGGTAGATATTGATAATGTAGTCGGGTAGATATTGATAATGTAGTCGGGTAGAGATTGATAATGTAGTCGGGTAGCGATTGATCATGTAGTCGGGTAGATATTGATAATGTAGTCGGGTAGCGATTGATTTTGTAGTTGGGTAGATATTGATAATGTAGTCGGGTAGCGATTGATCATGTAGTCAATCGAGATTGATCATCTAGTCGGGTAGATATTGATAATGTAGTTGGGTAGAGATTGATAATGTAGTCGGGTAGATATTGATAATGTAGTTGGGTAGAGATTGATAATGTAGTCGGGTAGAGATTGATAATGTAGTCGGGTAGATATTGATAATGTAGTCGGGTAGAGATTGATAATGTAGTCGGGTAGAGATTGATAATGTAGTCGGGTAGAGATTGATAATGTAGTCGGGTAGAGATTGATAATGTAGTCGGGTAGAGATTGATAATGTAGTCGGGTAGAGATTGATAATGTAGTCGGGTAGAGATTGATAATGTAGTCGGGTTGAGATGTGTCCTTGTTGAAAGGAAAATCATATGAATCTCGTGTCGGAGAAAGCAACATTTACGTGTTTTTGCCAAACAAACCAAGCGAACACAATACAATCGGCATTTGATGAAGGATCCTTAATCCTCTTGTAAATGTCTCCGGTTTAGTGGGCTTTTTATGTCGAGCACACAACGTGTTGAAGTAGATTGGGGAAAAAAAGAGTGCTGCTGATTCTACAGTGCGATCACTGGCGCAGACCCGGTCCGATGTTGGGCGAGGCCGCGAGGGTTCAAGCGACGACACGGAAAACGAAACGTTCTGAGAACTCAACAAATCACTCGACACGCCACGTGACTGCCACGTCATGTGTAAACAGCACACTGCCCAATTACGTCCCTCGATGGGCGTGGTCTGGACCACGTGATCCCCGCCCTGGCGATTCAAAGGCGCGATGTTTTTCTTAATTTCATTTCTTATATTTATTATTTCTACCTGTTCGGTTCTTTCAAGTCGTCAATGTTTGGTTCGTTTCGTTCTTTCGTTTATTTAATTTTGTGCAGTTTCATCACCAACCGAATTTAATGAACATCTTGCTCTTGGAGGGTTTTCAGAGCTATCCCATAATGCCGTGCGCGCCGCCATGTTGGTTGTATCGACTTCCCTGGCAACGACAGCATCAGCAGCCCTTGTTTCTCGCTTGTTTAGCTTGCCAACCAATTTGGCGCCCGAGCAATGCATCATGGGTACTGGAACCCCTCATTGAACTGTACATCAGACTGGAAAGATTATGTGTGGTGCGAATTTGTCGCCAGCAAGCGCCATCTTTGTAGGCCCACTCGTTGCTGATATATTTCGATTCGCGTGATAAATTCTCGAGAGATCTTGAGTATTGAATGTTAATTTTGACTTGAAAGTCAAAGTCCGTGTGAACACTTTCTCACGTAAACGTAATGCAACGCGGGGGGCGGTGAATCATGCTCTGGGCCGAGCAATATGGCGGCCGTGTGCATGGAAAAGGGCCGTGAGGTGGTGACACAATGATGCGTGCAACGTGAAGAGACATAATCCTTCCGGTTTTCCACACAACCCCTCCAGATGAAACCGCACGACTTCCTGACACCGCTCAAAATTCGCACCTCCCATGAGTCATTATTATTATTATTTTTTATTATTGTTTTGGAACTCCGTAATTCCACTTTTGAGATGCGAAACTGCATGATTTATATATATATATATATATTTTTAATTTCTCAACCTCAACCGGAACCTCGTGGTGTTATCTCCCCCTGCTTCGTAACGTGGGCGGAGCTAATAATTTGATTGACGCGCCAGGCAGTTTTGGGCCTAACCGAACGGAGCCGTTTTGGAGCCGACGTTTGGCTAGATTACCAAGCCGATAATACGGTCACCTTGCCTGCAGGGGGTCGTGCAGCTTTTCGATTTGTTAATCGATAGCACGAAACAAGATCATGAGGCGGTGTGTTTTAATTCCGCTTCGAAAGTTTGGTTTTTCACATTTATTTCTGTGATCATTGATTCATATTTAATAAAATATATTTTGCTTCCCTTTCAGATCTGCCGCATGGACGAGGGTCATTTTGAAGCACATGGTGAGCAATCAAACTTCTGGAATGAAATCATACGTTGTAATCCAGATGTCTTCTGAAATGAGAGCGAGAGATGAACCTTCAGAGTTTAGGCTTTATTCCATTTGATTGGAGCCGCTTCTATGGGCACACCGGGGAATACAGGTTCAGCTAGGAGTACATAAGCAGTAACGTATACATGGGCAATTAATCATTGCAGAATAAATTCGCGTAAGCACGGAGTTCGATATAATCTCCATTCTCACCAGTCAATGAGCACCTTCAGTTAACGAGCATCAAGTGAACAGCCGATGTAATGGCAATTCCCCGGGGACCACCACTCGTGCCGCAGAGACCTCCCCTTATACGCGAGACGCACAACATGTGATCCCGCGTCATGTCCCTCAATTCACCTCAATTCACCACATTCTCCTCACCTTTAAAATGTAACTAGGGGCCCATCTTACACACCATGATTGCTTTAGCACTATAGGAGTATACATTTCAAGCAACGCGGACTAATAGGTCTACAGAAGCATACATGCCAAGCAGTGATTATTTTGAGTTGTAGGAGCATGGTAATGAGCATCGATATATGATATAATGGGCATATAGGAGCATGAGCAGCGAGAATGCCGATAATCCCCTTTACAGATTGAGTCGTCGAGGGGGCCTTATTCGTCGACCTCTCCGGGAGTAAACGGCAGTTTCACTTGAGGGAGACTCCCGATCCTCTTGGTGAGCCTCGACTTGTGCCGGGGATGACTCCTCGATCGCTCTCGGGTGGAACGCGGCAGCCCCGTCGCCCGGCGGAGTTCCTGGGGGGGAAATGTCAGAAGGAGAAGTGCCAGAAGGTGGTGTACCTGCGGGAGGAGTACCTGAGGGAGCCAGATGGCGAACCGACACAGTGGTCTCCCTGCCATCCGGGAGCCTGACATGAGCATACTCTGGATTAGTGTCAATGAGTTCGACCCCCTCCACCAGCGGTTCATACTTGCTTTGTCGTACCGGGCGTTTCATGAACACTGTACCGGGATGGGTCAGCCAGTTGGGCACCGTTTGACCGTCAACATAACGTCGTTGGTGAGTAAACATTCGTTCGTGAGGAGTGGCATTGGTGGACGTGCAGAGCAAAGAGCGTATGGAATTCAGAGCGTCGAGAAGGGTAACCTCCCACCGCTCGGGGCCCAGTCCTCTCGATTTCAGCGCCAGAGTTACGGCTTTCCAAATAACTCCATTATACCGTTCCACCTGCCCGTTTCCCTGTGGGTTGTAACCCGTCGTTCGACTAGTTGCTATGCCGAGCTCTAGTAGGAATTGTTTTAGCCCGGCCGACATGAAACACGGCCCTCTGTCTGAATGTATGTACGAAGGTCTCCCAAACATAGCGAAGAGGTCAGAGAGACATTTCACGACAGTGCCCGAGGTCATATCCGAGCACGGAAACGCGAAAGGGAACCTTGAATATTCATCAACAACAGTGAATATGTATCTGTTGTCTGTCTCGGTCGGCAGGGGCCCTTTGAAGTCGATGTTTAGTCTCTCGAAGGGGGAAGTGGCCTTGATCAGTCTGCCAGATGCCGCGCCAAAGAATCTGGGTTTTAGTTCAGCACAAACAGGGCATGAAGCATTCATTTGTTTAATATCTTCAACAGAATAGGGAAGATTTTGTCTGCGTACGAAATGTGCCATCCTGGTTACCCCTGGGTGGCACAGAGACACATGGAGGTCTTGCAAAGCCTGACTGATTGTTGCCGAACTGTAGACCCGAGAGAAGGTATCTGCAGCAGGGTTTTCTTTCCCGGGCCGGTAAACAATGTCGTAACTGTAGCAAGCTAGGTCTATCCGCCATCTCATAATTTTTTCATTCTTAATTTTCCCGTTATTTTTCCCATCAAACATGAATGCCACGGATCGTTGGTCCGTCACGAGCGTGAAGTGGTTTCCCAGTAAATAATGTCTCCATTTCCGCAGCGCTTCAACGATGGCGTACGCTTCCTTCTCTATCGCTCAGTGTCTCTGCTCGCTTCTAGAGAGAGTTCTCGAGAAGAACGCGACCGGCCGCCCAGACTGATTAAGCGTAGCAGCTATGGCGTGATTTGAAGCGTCGGTTTCCACCACGAAGGGCACCGAGCTGTCGATCGATAAAACCACGGACTTACTGATATCATCCTTGAGGTTGTGGAAAGCTCTTACAACAGCGGCATCTGGTGGAAAGTTTTTGCAATGCACTAGGGGATGTATTTTCTCGGAGTATTGCGAAATCCATCTCGCATAGTAAGCGAACATCCCGATCACCCGGCGCATTGTCTGCAAGTCCTGAGGTGGTGGAAGCTCACGGAGCGGGCGCAATCGCTCAGGATCAGGCTTAATTGTGCCGTCGGCTATCGTGTAGCCGAGAAGGTCAATTGACCTTGCCGAGAATACGCATTTCTCGTAGTTGAGAGTCAGATTATATTTTCTAGCAATGCTCAAGAATCTGTCCAGATTCCTATCATGTTCCCCCTGATCCCTACCGCACACTGTGACATTATCCACGTAAACAAAAGTGTCTTTGAGGTTTTCATCTGAGATGATGTCGTCCATAACCCGTTGGAAGCAAGCTACCCCATTCGTGACACCGAAAGGTATTCTCCTGAATTGGTAGAGGCGCCTCCCTGCCTGGAATGCAGTGTAAGGTTTGTCTTCCTCTCGGATGGGAATTTGATGATAGGCGCTTCGCAAGTCGATGGTACTGAATACCTTATAATTGGCCACGCGTTCGACCATCTCATCTATGCGCGGCAGGGGGTAGGCGTCGAGTTGGGTGAAGCGATTGACCGTTTGGGAATAATCGACAACCATTAGTTTCTTATGGTTCTGACTGCTGGTTACTAACACCTGTGCGCGCCATGGCGAATCGCTCGGTTCTATAATTCCTTCTTCCAGTAATCGCTTGGTTTCCGAAGTGATGAAATTCATGTCAGCAGTGGTATATCGCCGCGATTTGATCGCTATCGGTTTGCAGACCGGCGACAAGTTAGCGAACAGCTGGGGGGACGTCACCTCCGCGGTGGTCAACGCATTTAAAATTAGACGAGGCTTGCTTCCTCCAAAGGGTATTTCGACGCTCGTGTGCTGCTTGAGGACATTATGACCCAGAATTACGTCTGCGCACAAATCACGAAGCACCAGTACCCTTACATCCCGATGCGTGTACCCTTTTACGTCCAATTCAACATTGCAGTACCCTCGTACGCGGGATTGTAGTGAGGTGGCGGCCATGCATACCGTATTGTCTGTCGGGTGGATTATCCATTTCCTGCCCTTCACTAGCGAGCTGTTGACGAAACTTTCAGAGCTACCGGTATCAATCATTGCCTCAGCCATATGCCCGTTAATTCGTACGTTTCCCCCGGGGATAGATTAGATTCCCCGGGGAGGCTGCAGTTAATTTATTCTGCGAGTAGAGAGCCGCAGAAGTGGGTTTATTTCTCCTTAGAGTAGATTTACATACCCTGGCATAATGCCCTTTCTTGTCGCAATTCATGCATGTGGCATCTCTGGCGGGACATTTTTGACGAGGATGCCTTTTGTACCCACAAAAGAAGCATTTACCAACCGGAGCAGTTGCTGAGGAGTTTGACGTGGCCTGGGTATCCGGCTCCTCGGGTGTTTCTCCATCCCCTATGTCTGGCTGTGTCTGTGCCAGTGGGGTTCCTTGAGTTCCCACCGTAGCAGCGTTCATTAGCAGCATCGGTGTCCCAAGTGACTCAGATTGCTGCTGAGCCGTATCCATCGCTCGTGCCTGATCGACTACCTTGTCAAGAGTGGGTTGCGCTTTCTCTAGTAAGCGTTGCCGTATGTGGGCTGATCTGAGTCCTTGGATGAATGCCTCCCGTGTGGCTTCCTTTCGGTGTTCCTCGGCGCTTACGGCCCGGAAGCTGCCGTCTTTTCCCAGCTGATTCAGAGCTTGCAGGAACTGATCGATTGTCTCCCCGGCTGCTTGCTTGCGTGTGTTGAGAAGATGTCGTATGTATACCTCGTTCTTGGGCTTCACGTAGAGCGCCTGCAGCACGTCAATCGCTGCTTCGTAAGTGTCGCACTCCGAGAAGAGCCTGTACACGCTGGGCGAGACATGATTCACGAGAGCGGCAAATTTGTCAGCTCCCTCCTCGATGATGGTCAGATAGTGTGAGAAGGAACAGAACCAATGCGACCATTTCATTTCTGCGTCAGTCGCGTTTGGGTCTGCGTCGAACCTCTCTGGTTTGTAGATCTTGTCCATCTTTGGTTGAGAGAGCCGAGAAAATCAAATGGAATAAATTGAAATGAGAGCGAGAGAAGAACCTTCAGAGTTTAGGCTTTATTCCATTTGATTGGAGCCGCTTCTACGGGCACACCGGGGAATACAGGTTCAGCTAGGAGTACATAAGCAGTAACGTATACATGTGCGATTAATCATTGCAGAATAAATTCGCGTAAGCACGGAGTTCGATATAATCTCCATTCTCACCAGTCAATGAGCACCTTCAGTTAACGAGCATCAAGTGAACAGCCGATGTAAATGGCAATGCCCCGGGGACCACCACTCGTGCCGCAGAGACCTCCCCTTATACGCGAGACGCACAACATGTGATCCCGCGTCATGTCCCTCAATTCACCTCAATTCACCACATCTTCGTCTTCGTCTTCGTCTTCGTCTTCGTCTTCGTCTTCGTCTTCGTCTGTACATTTCCGTGTTTGTTTAAACCAGGAAGGGCCATGCTCGTTCTGGTAATCAGTTCCACTACGACCGAGGTCGGCAACCTGCGGCCCGCGAGCTCCTCCCTTGCGGCCCGCGAGCTCCTCCCGTGCGGCCCGCGAAACATTTTTCTGAACCGACGGCAAATTTAACATATGTGGACATATGATTCTTCTACATATATCACAGTCTGTACGTCACAATAAATTATTTTCGCTTCTAGTCCGCTTAACTTGGTCTTAAATATTTTTTTCGTTGTTTCAGATGGCTGAAGGTCTTAAGGTTCAATTTACAATTACATTTGTTATCATTGATTTTAGGTGTGTTTGTTATTTTTTCGGGTTGGGAGGGGGGTGCGGCCCGCGAGGTGGCCTGAATGTGGCCCAGTGGCCCGCGGCCTGTTTTAGGTTGCCGACGCCTGCACTACAACATGATCTGTGCTTTGTTCATTTTATTAATACTCTTTGTGTTTATTAATAATCTCTTCCACACCTGATATTGAAAATCGATCATTGGTGTGAATTGTGATCCCAGCTCGGCACACCTCACCATACAGATTGAACGTGTTACACTTCATGACTATTTGTAAGGATTTATAATGTTCCCACATGATTTGGTGTAGTACCACAGGGTGGAACATCCACCTCACAAACCCCCAAGCCATCAACCCCACCACCTCACAAACCCCCAAGTCATCAATCCCACCACTTCACAAATCCCCAAGTCATCAACCCCACCACTTCACAAACCCCAAAGTCATCAACCCCACCCCCTCACAAACCCCCAAGTCATCAACCCCACCACTTCACAAACCCCCAAGTCATCAACCGCACCACCTCACAAACCCCTTCATCAACCCCACCACCTCACAAACCCCCAAGCCATCAACCCCACCACTTCACAAATCCCCAAGTCATCAACCCCACCACTTCACAAATCCCCAAGTCATCAACCCCACCACTTCACAAACCCCAAAGTCATCAACCCCACCCCTCACAAACCCCCAAGCCATCAACCCCACCCCTCACAAACCCCCAAGTCATCAACCCCACCACTTCACAAACCCCCAAGTCATCAACCCCACCACTTCACAAACCCCAAAGTCATCAACCCCACCCCTCACAAACCCCCAAGTCATCAACCCCACCACTTCACAAACCCCCAAGTCATCAACCCCACCACCCCCCAAACCCCTTCATCAACCCCACCACCTCACAAACCCCCAAGCCATCAACGCCACCACTTCACAAATCCCCAAGTCATCAACCCCACCACTTCACAAATCCCCAAGTCATCAACCCCACCACTTCACAAACCCCAAAGTCATCAACCCCACCCCCTCACAAACCCCCAAGCCATCAACCCCACCCCTCACAAACCCCCAAGTCATCAACCCCACCACTTCACAAACCCCCAAGTCATCAACCCCACCACTTCACAAACCCCAAAGTCATCAACCCCACCCCCTCACAAACCCCAAGTCATCAACCCCACCACTTCACAAACCCCCAAGTCATCAACCCCACCACCTCACAAACCCCCTTCATCAACCCCACCACCTCACAAACCCCCTTCATCAACCCCACCACCTCACAAACCCCCAAGTCATCAACCCCACCACTTCACAAATCCCAAAGTCATCAACCCCACCACTTCACAAATCCCCAAGTCATCAACCCCACCACTTCACAAAGCCCCAAGTCATCAACCCCACCACCTCACAAACCCCCTTCATCAACCCCACCACCTCACAAACCCCCTTCATCAACCCCACCTCCTCACAAACCCCCAAGTCATCAACTTCACATCATCAACCCCACCACCTCACAAACCCCCAAGCCATCAACCCCACCACTTCACAAACCCCCAAGTCATCAACCCCACCACCTCACAAACCCCCAAGTCATCAACCCCACCACCTCACAATCCCCCAAGTCATCAACCCCACCACTTTACAAATCCCCAAGTCATCAACCCCTCCACTTCACAAGTCCCCAAGTTATCAACCCCACCACTTCACAAACCCCCAAGTCATCAACCCCACCACCTCACAAACCCCCTTCATCAACCCCACCACCTCACAAACCCCTTCATCAACCCCACCTCCTCACAAACCCCCAAGTCATCAACTTCACATCATCAACCCCACCACCTCACAAACCCCCAAGTCATCAACCCCACCACCTCACAAACCACCAAGTCATCAACCCCACCACTTCACAAACCCCCAAGTCATCAACCCCACCACCTCACAAACCCCCAAGTCATCAACCCCACCACCTCACAAACCCCCAAGTCATCAACCCCACCCCTCACAAACCCCCAAGTCATCAACCCCACCCTCACAAACCCCCAAGTCATCAACCCCACCCCTCACAAACCCCCAAGTCATCAACCCCACCCCTCACAAACCCCCAAGTCATCAACCCCACCTCACAAACCCCCAAGTCATCAACCCCACCCCTCACAAACCCCCAAGTCATCAACCCCACCACTTCACAAACCCCCAAGTCATCAACTTCACATCATCAACCCCACCACCTCACAAACCCCCAAGTCATCAACCCCACCACCTCACAAACCCCCAAGTCATCAACCCCACCTCTTCACAAACCCCAAGTCATCAACCCCACCTCTTCACAAACCCCCAAGTCATCAACCCCACCCCTCACAAACCCCCAAGTCATCAACCCCACCACCTCACAAACCCCCAAGTCATCAACCCCACCCCTCACAAACCCCCAAGTCATCAACCCCACCCCCTCACAAACCCCCAAGTCATCAACCCCACCCCTCACAAACCCCCAAGTCATCAACCCCACCCCCTCACAAACCCCCAAGTCATCAACCCCACCTCACAAACCCCCAAGTCATCAACCCCACCACCTCACAAACCCCCAAGTCATCAACCCCACATCATCAACCCCACCACCTCACAAACCCCCAAGTCATCAACCCCACCACCTCACAAACCCAAAGTCATCAACCCCACCACTTCACAAACCCCAAGTCATCAACCCCACCACCTCACAAACCCCCAAGTCATCAACCCCACCCCTCACAAACCCCCATCATCAACCCCACATCATCGACCCCACCCCCTCATAAACCCCATAGTCTTAACCTCCCCCTCCCAACTCCCATCTTTGCCCTCCCTCCAAACCCCAACTTTCTGTCCTCCCCTTCCTCATAAAAGCAAAAGGGCTTTTTCAATCATTACTCGCATCAATCTCACTCACAATCAACCGCTCACATCAATCGTTACGTATTTAAAATCGTGTCACCCATCATCATTGGGTTTGATGTTGTTGTCCTTGAAACCTTATTATCATCACTTGTGAATAAACGACGATCTCAGTATTCTGGTGTATTTTGTGTCACTGACAATCTCTAGTATAGCGCCTTGACCACGTTTGATAAAAAATATTCTTCTCTTCCTCTTCCCTTTAAAAGGATAAATAGATAAAGTAAAAAACCCTCTTTTCGTTGTCTTCGACTTGTCACGTATGTCTATTTTCTTCATCCAGAATGTGAATTCCACGTACATGTGACTTACAGTTGCTTTACAAATCATGTACTTGCACATTATTCAGCTTTAAACTTGGACGAAAACAAAAGTTACATCCAACAACCTTCCGTTCTATTTCAACGGCGCTTTGCATAATAAAGTACAGGCCACAGGTTGGAGTTTGTTTGTGTTTTAAGCAATTTTTTTTTGTCCATTTGTCTGTTTGTTAGTTGCAGAATCGAAGATTTTTCAAGTATATTGGTCATTCGATTTTGTTTTTCTGTTGGGTCACCAAAATAGGTGACCCTTATTGTCAGTAATTCTGTCTTTGTTTGTTTGTTCGTTTGTCATCAGCATAATTGGTAGTAAACGTGGGCCGATTTTGACCATACTCGGGTGGTAGGTACATCTTATGACGTAGTGCTTTGGAAATTGTGATGGTTGTTCGGGACGCTTTGGTTCCCTCGCAACAACCAAAAAACCTTCAAAATCGGTACCATTCACGCAAAATCAATTCCGAAAGCCGTTATCCCACGTAAGCTTATGAAATTTGGCATGCATCATCTACAGGTGATGCTCTACCAAATATATTCTGGTTTTTGTGATATATGGAATAGTTTAACCGCAGCGCTCCCTGCAAATGGGGTATGCCCGAAAATTGAAGGCCCCCTAGCGACCAGGTGAGTGCATCGATCCGAATGAAACTTTTCAGGTTCATAGCGCACAATGAGTACTACAACTTTGCCTCAGGGCATATTGACCGATATTGCTTAGGTCAGGGGTCAAAAGGGAAAAAAAATCGATAATATGCGAGAGCTGGAGGTGCCTTCGCGCCAAATGCTACTCCTCCTAGGGTTATGGTCAGATGGTCATGAAAATTCACACTAATCATCTGGAATGCATTGTGCACAAACGATCGAGCCGGATTTTCGATTTATATCTTTGTTCACCCACAGCACCCCCTCAAACTTTCGGGATTACGGATATCAAACCTCATTTTCGGTACTTTTCATTCAAATTGATACCGAGTAGTTATCAGTAGATGGAACTCGATGAGATTTGGTATGCATAATCTTAAGGTGATTCTTTATCCGCTATATGACATCCATTTTAGGTCATCTCTATCATCTCAATAGAGATGACCTAATAAAGCCAGTCTCGAAGTCTATCCGCCCGTCCGTCCGTTCCTCCGTCTACAATCAAACCGAGTGGAGACAAATAACCAATAGTGGAATGGATAGAGGTCGATGAGACCTGCACAACGAAAAACTTTCAAGGTCGTCCAAGGTCGAGGTCAACGTCACGAGACTGTCAAAGTTGCAAAAATCGTCAATTTCAAATCGTATCTCCTCCCTCATTTATCAAGAGAGATCAAATGTTATTAGTGATTCAGATACTATGGACTATTATCTAGAACAACACGAGCCATTTTTTTGAAAACTATTCTCGTTCCGATTTTATAGGCCTTCAAACTTCGCTCCGATTCTTACATGTCCGGTGGTCATCCGGAGGCCGGCGCCAATCTCTGAAGATGCTCCGGGTCCTGCGCAAATTTTTGCATATTTTTGCCCCGTATGGGCCGTTCATAAAGTACATACAAAAATGAGGGGGGTGGGTGGTTTAAAGCCCACATACGGGCTGCGTACAGGGGGTGGGTGGGTGGTACGATGGCTGCATACATACTTTATGAAAGTGGTGTCGGACTACATGAAAGCGTTTCAGAAGATGAAGGTGAGCCTGTTGTCATCGCGAGGGAGAAAAATATCCCCGTTCACAGGAACATTTTCGACGTGATGTTGAATCTGTGGACGTCAATAATTGTTCCATATTACTGTATTTCCATAGTTAATAATTACTGATCCATTTGAGATAAATCTACAGTTCGTTGTAATCTTCAAGTATTGTGATGTGATATGAGACGCATATGGGGGTGGGTGGGTGGTCACTAGCCTACATACAGAGGGGGGTGGGTGGTTTTGAAACCCGGAAGTAGAGCGTACGACGTACGTACTTTATGAACTGCCCCTATTCCAGTCTGGCACAGAGTTACTTTCGACCTCTGGCAGAGACGACCGGCACTCCCGCTCGGGGGTATTTTTTTTTCTATATCTTATAGTTTCCAAATGGTAACCCTCTCAACTTGGGTGTCCGAGGGCCATTGAGCATTCCCGCTGAAAATTCAAAGTACACTAGCTCAAAGACGGTTGAACCGAATCGAATGAATCTTTACATGCTTGTAGACCGTAATGGGTACTACAACTTTGCTCATTTGCATAATGACCTATCTCGAGTAGGTCAGGGGTCAAAGGTCAATAAGTGCATTTTTGGGGTGAAATTACCATTCAAGGCACCCTTGCTCCTACACGGATTAACCGATACAAATGAAAGTTCATAGGTACATAGTACTCAATGAGTACTACAACTTTGCTTCAGGACATATTGACCTATCTCGGCTCGGTCAGGGGTCAAAGGTCAATGAGTGCATTGTTCCGGCAAAATGACCATTCAAAGCCCACTTGCTCATACACAGGTTAACCGATTCGATTGCAATTTCGTAAGTACTTACTTAGTACTGGATTAACTCAGATCAGGGGTCAAAGGTCATCGGATGCTTGACGACCCATGGCTGCCTACCGGCTTGTCTGTCTGTTTGTCTGTCTGTTTATCGCCCACAGGTCACAATTTTAAACCGATCTTCACGAAACTTCACCACATGGTAGAGTTTGTCATGAGCAAGAAGCCGATTGTTTTTGAGGTCAAAAGCTCAACATAGTCCTCAGGTCACCAACTTTGGTGTGATTTCTAAAATCCTCAATTTTCATCCGATTGACAAGAAATTTGAAGAGGAGTTGTATATTTGGTCATTGGATTCAACCACCAATTATTTTTGAGGTCAAATTTGTTGAAGGATTTTGCAAGTACCGTACTCTGCACGACATCTTCTTCTTGTTTCTTTGTTTGTACGCACAGAATTTTAGTGTTTTTCTCCGCAACCGCTTGTCAGATTGAGACAAAATTTTCACCATGGAAGCGACTACTCATGTAGAATGTTTTAATGATAATTATGATGTCATAGGTCACGTGGTGTGGCAGCCATGTTGGAAAAGCCAAAAAACTTTGGACCTCTGTATCTCTGAAACTGCACCAAGGAAGAAAATTAAACTTGGCACATAGCAAGTACTCCACATGGAGAATAAGTGTGATTTTTTTTTTTTATGGTGTCATAGGTACCTTCATTATGACATCATTGCATATGCAGAACGCTACATCTAATCAGTATGAAAATTTTTGAGGGGCGTCTAGGGATAAAATGGTCCACAAAAAAGAATTGATGTCATCGATCACGTGGTTCGGAAGCCATATTTTTTTTATTTTTGTTTTTTTAACCTTCAAAAGCCTTCTTCTCTGAAATGGCTGGACAGATCAAGGGGAAACTTCACACAAATGTTCCCCAAGCCATGGGTGTACAAGTTTGTTCACGAATAATTGAAAGGTTACATGGTTTGGCAGCCATATTGAATTGAAGAAAAAGATTAAATAATGTTTTCTCTGGAACCGCTTAATCAATCGATGTGAAACTACACAATTATGATCTAGTGGTGATGGAGAATAATTTTTTTAATTTCAACTTGATTGGACGCATAGTCTGGCAGGCAGAGTTATTCAAAAAAAATTGTTCTGTGTTCTTTTTAAAATTTATTTATATATTTATTTTTTGAATAAGGTTCACTTAGCTGTCCCTGGATGGGTTTTGAGGGTAGAGGAGTAGCAGCTGAAACCCGAATCCTATCGAAGTTCCTCCTGATGACTTAATCTTTGCTTTTTTTTCTTTTTGGGTTCCTCATGATTACTCTGATGCAGGACTGTACCTATTTGGTCTTCCATTTGATTTGAATTGAATTTATTTTAATCCCATTCTAAAATCAATTGAAGAAAATAAAAAAACGTCATGGGTCAGGTGTCCGATCAAAGCGGGGTTGCATCAAACCGAGACGTCTTGGTACCCGGTCATCACTGCCAGCAGTTATAAAGTGGCAGTTCTTATTATGCCTCTTATTAATTACAAAATATACCACACAACACACCATACAAAACAAGTCCTGGTGAGGGTCTTCAATCTCTGATTGCTCCTTTTTCTTGTTACATTTGGCTTTGCTGTGTCGACAATACAGGGATTAAATTGATGGAATTATTCCACATAAATGTGCTTATTTAAGTATTTGGTACAAAATATTGTGCTGTGTGTAACTTATGTAGACTTGTATTTGGTACTCTGTAGCTGGTGTGAAAGGTTATAGTGATGGTTCAAAACATCAGTAGTCAGGCCAGGTATGGGAGCATGTGCCAGAACAGCGCGTCGCTGCGTCCACTTTCCGCCGGTACTCCAGGGGCCTCCGTCTGGCCTTCCCCCAGGCAGATGCCAGGCCCATCCCCATCTCCTTGAGATGCCGGTCAACCTGCTGCAACCACGAGGCGCGTGGTCGGCCCATTGGCCTCCTCTACTCACGAGACTCCCTCGCTGAGAGAATCTGGTGAGTAGGATCAGCGTCAGGAAAACGAGCCACATGTCCATACAGCCGCAACTGACGCTCACGGACCATGCAGGTAACAAATCTCATCCGAGTCTCTCTCAGCAACCGCTCGTTGGACACAAAATCCGAACAGCGATAGCCAAGGATTCTCCGAAGAGACCTGGTACCAAAGGAATTAAGTCTCCGTCTCAGATCCTTGGTCAGAGTCCAAGTCTCGCATCCATAGCGCAAGACTGGAAGCACCAAGGACCTGAAGACTTGGACTTTCGTCCTCCCACACAGGTACCGGCAGCACCACACCCCATGATCCAATGAATCCATGACTCCCCAGGCCCGACCCAGACGTCTATTGACCTCTGACTCACAGCCAGCAGAGACATGAATATTACTGCCAAGGGAATTGAATCTCTCCACGACCTCAACATCATCACCACAAACAGGCACAGACAGGACAGCGGCAGCCAAAATGTCATTGAAAGCCTGGATCTTAGTTTTGACCCAGGAAACCTGTAATCCCAGCGGCTCTGACTCCTCATTCAGCACCTTGAGGGCCCCCATAAGGATATCTAAAGTCTCTGCAAAGATGACTGCATCATCTGTGAAATCAAGGTCAGAGATCTTGACATTCCAAAACGATGCACCACAGCTTGATCTCTCCGACATCCTCCCCAGAATCCAGTCCACACAAGTGCTGAAAAGTGTGGGGGCCAGTACACATCCCTGACTAACTCCAGCAACAACTGGAAATAAGTCAGAGATTGCACCACCACATCTCTCAGTACCAGAGTAGAGTTCAGACATCAGATTGATCAGTTTTGGTGGCACCCCACGAACACCAAGAATCCTCCAGAGGGCATCCTGATTCACTGAATCAAACACTTTACAGAGATCAACATAGGCTGCAAGCAGCCCCTGCCGAATCTATCGTCTGCATTCGGTGAGGACCCGAAGAGCAAGGATACGGTCAATCGTTGACCTCTTTGGTGTAAAAAAACAAAAACCTAAAAAACCTTTGCTGTGCTCTCCCTTTACGCCATGGTGTAAAAAAACCTCGTTAACCTAAATAAAAAAACTATATAATACAAGGAGTTGTATTATATCAACTTGTAAGTGTTCTGCGCTTGGTGCTTGAAATTGGTCATCATTTCTATGTTTTCTGTGTTTTGTTTCAAAGTTGCCGAAGTGAGGGTTTCCGTCACTTTACTATCTGATTTATATTGTAGTTGGGGTTTGCAACTGCCCCATTATTTGTTTAAACTTTATCATTTCCTTAAAGCTTTCAGGAAGTTCTTGGTATACCGTATTTCAGCTTTGACCACACATGATTTCTCCTCCCTTGAATCGAAGAACGAACAACCAGTTTGCTATTCACGAAATGCTTCTGAGGTTTTGTTATGTTTCTGTTTTTTTTTTTTTTAGCGAAGATTGATATGGAAAAGATTAAAAGTAGGACTCAGGTCGTTAGTGGATCACATTGCTCTTTTGAAGCATGGAGGAGAATATTGACAAATCTACTATATAAATGACAGTCCTTCTGTCTGTGTCTGTCTGTCTGTCTGTCTGTCTTTTTTTTTGTGACGAATAAGCTCCTAGACCAGTGAACCGATCTTGATGAAACTTCACACATATATAGAACTAACATTCAGCTCCAGGATGCGCTAAGTGGCTCTCCATAAAAATGAAAAAATATATATATATATATAAATAAAATAAAATTTCCATTAGAAAAAAAAATGGCTTTTGAATAGTGCGCCGGCATATTAATCATAACAAAAGGCTTCATGGTTAAAAACGCGAGGGTTTTTTGAAATACAAAATGTTCGTATTCGTTGACTTTTTAAACATACACATTCTCCTCCTGTTATTTGAATTCTCGAACTGCACGCGCACGGCAACAGCTAACTGCTGATCGATCTGCTCATGAAAGAGCGAGGCAAGCGGAGTCAGAGAGAGACAGAGAGAGAGACAGACGGACGTCTTACTGCTGATATATCTGCTCATCTACTATATAAATGGTAGTCCTTCTGTCTGTTTGTCTGTCTGTCTCTTTGTTTGTAACCAATAAGCTCCTAGACCAGTGAACCGATCTTGAGGAAGCTTTACACACATATAGACCTAACATTCAGCTCCAGGATGCGCTAAGTGGCTTTCCATAAAAATGAAAATATATATATATATTTTTTTTTTTTTAAAAGAAAAAATTCCATTAAAAAAAAAAGGCTTTCGAATAGTGCGCTGGCGTATTAATCGTAACAAAAGGCTTCCACACATATAGACCTAACATTCAGCTCCAGGATGCGCTAAGTGGCTTTCCATAAAAATGAATATATATATATATATATATATATATATATATATATATATATATATATATATATATATATATATATATTAAAAAAAGGCTTTCGAATAGTGCGCCGGCGTATTAATCGTAACAAAAGGCTTCATGGTTAAAAACTCTAGGGTTTTTTGAAATACAAAATGTTCGTATTTGACTTTTTAAACATACACATTCTCCTCCTGTTATAACAGCTTAGAAACCCGAAACATTATGCCACTGCGAAAGCGAACAAATTTAAATTCTCGAACTGCACGCGCACGGCAACAGCGACAGAGGCGTTCAGAGGTATGCCATTTCATAATACACGTCTCCCAATTCTTACTTCAAGAATGGTTATAATTATGACATTATCACGATAACAGACGTAAATAAATCAAATACGCTGGGCCAGGCTGGGTTATGCCCGACGTATAAATTAAGTCACAAATGATGACATGAAGCCAGCCTCACATTGTTGAGGCATTACTGTTTTTTTATCTGATGCGGCAATAAATCTTAACATTTTTGAACTAGAGTCTTCTGCATATAAAACATGACGGGGAAAATATAATATTATAGTGGTGATGAAAAAAAAAAAAAATAATGGTGGCAGCCTCTACAATTTCACAATTAACTCTGACATATACTCCTTCAGATCCACCTTCATCCACAGGATTCCCGTGCGGAGCACGGGTATCCCTGCTTGTGGAAAATATAGGAGGAATTCCACGTTCCACTTGTATTCCAATTGAAGTTTGAAGTGTATAGCTAAATGCATGGTGCGAGGTGTTATGACTAAGTCGAGTTATGGTATCACTGAAGATGTGATCCTACCCCAAGGCATTAGGAATAGTTTGTTGAAAATTATTAAGCCTTGTTATGTGGCCATTTCATATCTTTTTGTGTCTGTGCGCCTGAATCAGTCTGGAAATATACTCAAATGTTTTTTTGTTTTTTTTTGCTATACAAAGTTGAGGTTCATAGAAGAGTTAGAATGCAAAACAGACCAAAACATAACAGTCGTCGGCGTTGTGCATATGCAGCACAAGGCTGCGGGGTAGTATCATTGGCTGAGGGCAAGCCTTCTGCTGGTTAGGGTATGAATTTGTAATTTGTTCAAGGTGCCGGCGATGGCTCGTCTCCTCTTCATGAAGGACACCGCGGAATCTTTAACATCCACCAATAAATGCTGGCAGATGGAACACCCATTTAATGTCGATCTAAAGAAGGCACACACATTGATTAATCACCCTGCCTGTGAAACGCCAGGATGGTAGTTTCTAGCTGGGTCGGGATTTGAACCCAGGCTAGACAACTTAGAGGCGAGTGTGCGTACCTCAAAGCCATCCTGTCAGCCAAAAGAATGTAGTGAATATTGTGGAAACACCAACAGCAGGGTAAAGGGACACTTTGAGGAAGAATGGGAACAAAGGTAGGGGCAGGAGGGCATGGGAAGTGGGGAGTTGGGGGGGGGTGGAGGAGGTGTTGGGTGAAAGAGTTGGGTACAAGCTCAAACATAGCAACAAGAGGAAGGGAAAAGCAGGGATGAAACAACAACGGAAATGCAGCATGAGGGAGAGTGGTGAAAACAATAGCCTGGAAAGTAAGGTAGCAGCTTGGGGAGGAAGCTGTCAATTTTTGAAAAATGTGAAGTTGCACTGTCTAGTGTTCCTCGCATCGTGCGTCCTCTAGTGTAAAATTTTGTGGTCATTATTGTTAGGCCCATAATTGGTGTTTGAACATGTTATATAGAGCCTGCCATCAGATTTGAATAACGTCTACCTGGACGTATCACTCCATGAAACCTATTTCCATATTATGAGGTCCCAGAATACCCTTGAGGATGAAAAACGGTACCATTTGACCTTGTGCCTTAACTACTGAGGAAAGGCTCATTTATCGCTGATCTTCCAAGGTATTCCAGAAATGCAAGGCTTGACAAACTGGACTAGTCATTACAATAACTGACTGAACTCTTCCATCACATCATGCGGTTTTTGACTTGATGAAAAAGGTTACGTTTCATCGAAAAATTTGTCAACGTACTTTCTTAAGTTTATTTTTGATGGTCAAAATTGGTGTTATTGGTGATCTTCCACTTGGAAACGAGGGGAGAGAAAGAAAGAGAATATAGGAACCTGCAAATATATCTGTATAGGTTTCAGATGAGGGGAGAATAATGAGGGGAGAAAATATCACAGATAGAGACGGGTGATTACCTGAGATGGTAGTGCACAACAAGCTTGAAAGCATGAAAGGAGTATGATTAAATAGTATGAGGAAGGAGGGTTCCATAAGTGGAAGAAAAGAGAAACAAAGGACTCGAGGTGAGCAGTGAGTTTGGTGGGATTTTCACGAGGAGGTGGTTTCAGGAAGATTGCGTGTGACATTGAGTACTGTAAAGGGACATCGTTTTGAAAATGCAAGAGTCAGACCTGAAGAGAGGCGGTAGATAAAAGGCCACCAACGTGTCTGCGATGATGGAGCAACAGTTCTTGTGCTTATGCTTCTTTGTGGTTGAGTCCATTGGTGTTGAGAACTTTGGCTTCCACAGGGTCAGCATGTAGGAGAGAGTGGCGCAAAGTGTGTGCACTCATCCATAGGATAGAGAGCAGTACTCTAATGAGCTTCAGATAAAGGCCTTGTCTGTGGGATGTGAGGAGTTTGGTTTCTTTTAAGGAAAGACTTGACATGATGGAGGATGCCCAGTCGGTGGCTGGATTTTCAGGTCAGCTTTGATTATATGATCTGCCCAAGATAGGTCTTAGCTGATGGTGAGGCCCAGAAATTTGAGAGACTGAACTATTTTGGTGGTTGATTGCAAAAGTGATGAATGTGAGAGATGAGAAGATTATGTTTAGAGCGATGTGCTGACTCTGTGAGTAGATCAAGTTGGTGGGAAAGAAGGTGGCCTTGCATTCCACTTGCAAATAGATTGACAAGCAGAGCTGTGTGCCACTCTGCCACAACTGTGTCAAATCCCTGAGAGATTGTCCAGAGAGGCAGATCTGACGTCTTGCTTGAGATTCAGGACCCCCATCCATTGTTAAGGGAGAAGTAGCCAG
Organism: Eptatretus burgeri; assembly: GCF_056783735.1. NCBI lineage: Eukaryota > Metazoa > Chordata > Myxini > Myxiniformes > Myxinidae > Eptatretus > Eptatretus burgeri. The sequence continues at coordinate 3,708,404 of NC_140966.1, forward strand.
ACATGAGAGAGAACTCGATGCCAGACATGAAATCAGATCCATATCCCTAGACATATCGCGTGCTTTTTACACCGTCTGGCACCCTGCCCTGCTCACCAAACTCTCTTCCCATGGTATCCAAGGCCATCTCCACTCATGGCTCGCAGATTTCCTCTCCTGTCGCAGCCAACATGTGGCCCTAAATGGAGTTCTGTCATCCCCTCTTCCTGTCCAGGCTGGAGTTCCTCAAGGCAGCGTTCTGGGCCCTGTTCTTTTTATGGTTTTCATCAATGATCTCTCTGACTGGAAAATCCTCTTTATCTCTTTGCTGATGACTCCACCTTCTGCCATACTATCTGTCATCCCTCAGACCGACATGCAGCAGCTTCTTCGCTCACTGCAGATCTGGATAACATCACAAACTGGTCCAACACATGGAACATGTCTCAATCCTGAAAAATTTCACACTCTCACTATGTCTCTCTGAAAGGTCCATTTGGCAACCCCCCCTCCCCCATCCACTTTCTCAGCAATCTTCTGGACGAAGTCCTTTCTTTCATGCTTCTGGGTCTCACTATCTGCCATGATTTTTCCTGGGAAAGCCACACTTCTAAGCTGGCTTTAGTCGAGTCAAAATATGATCCGTATCACCTAACCCCAAAAAAATCGCAACAAAAGTTTTATTGTTTTAAATGTTTTAATAGGTCATGCTGCATGCCAGGAAAAAAGTCTCGGGTAATTTGACCCCGGTAAAGGGGTTAATTTGCATATTTTCAAGATGGCTGCCAATGAAAATTTCAATGTAATACAAACTTTTTTATGGTTGATTTTAGACCCTCTAAATGTATTAGCAACATATAGGAACATGGGGTTTCTGAATCAAATGAACATAGTTTCTCCCACCTATGACGTACTGTGATGTAACTATGATGTTTATGACGTCATAGCGAAAACCGAAAGCTAACCCCCTTTCTTAGGATGAAAGAGCACAGACAAAAAGCTCCACCAAGAAGATCACAAGGTGATTATGAATAACTGCTGTTTAGGCCTCCCATATGCACTTGTGCTGCCATCTGTGACTTTCAACTAAAACAATATAATTTCTGGAACTGCTGATATTCACCTTTTCAATGTCCTTCAAAAGCATTGTCATGATGATAATGAATTAGAACCTTGTAAGACCACAAAGACCAGGTAGGGATTAACACAGAACGTGTATAATTTTAACATGTAGATCATGTGGAAGTAATTGGAAACCACATGTGGCCACGCCCTTGAGCAGAAGTATATTTGGGCAGCCAATTGTAGAAAAATTCACCACGTTTTTAAAATGAGTGCACTATTGGGGGGGGGTGGGGGGGCCATCCATTTGGAGACAAGCAATCCAGCAGTATATAGCAAGTACCAGGAAGGCTACCATGTGGTTCGCCGGAGTGATCAGTTCTGGGCTGGACTTGGGTCCGATCTTGTTATCGAACAGACACTTATGCAACACTCAAGTCAACTGGTGGATTGACCAGGGGCAGTGGCATGACGGAGGAGCAACGTGCCCTGTGGACACTGTCGCCCCCCATATGTTCGGAATATAATGTAGCCATGCAAGAATTCGATGATTGCACTTACACATCGAGTGAACAGCACAAGGAGGCCACCAAGTCCAGGATGGAGAGGGACCAGTCAGATCTATCAAAAATCCAAGAAAAACTTCAGTCATGCAATCCGTTCTCGGATGATCCAGCCTTGAGAAATGTTGTCACTGGTGTTGTAGCCAAGGATGAAGTGAATGTCGACAACTTGCAGGTAGTGGGGAAAGAAGTTGCTGAAAAGCTGACTGGACAACCAGTTTTCACCTACACATGCAAAAGGAAGGACAAAGCAAAAACTCTGGGAGATTCATCTGCTGTCCAGGTTACTGGCGACCTTACTATAGACCCTGCTCTTCTGTTTCAGAGGCTACTTGTCATTTCTCGGGCAGGGAACCTCTCATTGGAGGACATTCTTGAATATGAATTGTCTCCATTTTCCCGAGCTCTCTTTGAGGCGAAGCACATAGTCAGGAAAGCGGACAAGCCACAGCTTGCGAGAGCAATAGATGAATATGCAAAAGGTTTGTCTACCGAGGATGAGTCGGACGATGTACCCAAGACGGACCACTATGTGTTGGATGGTGGCCCACTGATGCATCGCGTTAAGTGGACGAAAGGGAGCACATACGGATCTATAGCTGACGGCTATGCTGACTTCGTACTCCGCAATTACGGGAAAGCTACTGTTGTCTTCGACGGTTATTCGGATGAACCATCTATCAAGGACAGCACACACCTGCGTTATCAAAAGAAACATCATCCCAAAGTCAACTTCACAGAAGACACCGTATTCATGGGGAAAAAAGATGAGTTCTTATCCCATGGTTCCAACAAGCAGGAACTGATAAACATCATTAGCCAAAGGCTAAAGGAAAAGGGGTGCACTGTGATAAACGTAACAGGTGATGCAGACTACGCCATCGTGCAAGCAGCAGTACGAGCTTCCCAGCTGCAGTGAACAACACTGATAGGTGAAGATAGGGACTTACTTATTCTGCTGCTTCACCATTTTGCTGAAGGTGGCAACCGGGACTTGTACTTCCGATCTGACAAGACGCAGGACCAAAGCAGAGTGTATCACATAAACAGACTGAAGAGCCCCTTAGGATCCCAGGCATCTACCATGATGCTGTTCGTACATGCCTTTACTGGATGTGATACGACCGCGCATATTTGGGGTTGGCAAGAAATCTCTCTTCCAGAAAGTCATGAAAGGTTATGCTGGTTTGAGGTCATGTGTCCCCAAGCATTTGCTACACTAGGTCAAAGCACAGATACAGTTGTAGAGATTGGATTACAAGGCAATGGTCCAGGTGTTTGGTGGAAAGGGAACAGATACTCTCACTTCATTGCGCCACAGCATCTTGACAAAGAAAGTGGTATCGGCTGTGTCGTTTGTTACCCCAGAGCGTCTGCCGCCAACTGAAGCGGCTACTAAGCACCATTCACTCCGCACGTATTTCCAGATCATGACATGGATGGGAGAAGAGGCAGATTTGGAAGCAACAGACTGGGGGTGGAAAACAGAGGAGAATCAGTTCATCCCAGTAATGAATGAAATGAATGCCGCACCAGACTCTTTGCTTAAGGTAGTTCACTGCAACTGCACTACCGGGTGCATTACTCAACGTTGCACATGTAGAACCTACGGTCTACCATGCACATCAGCTTGTGGACAGTGCCAAGTGCAGTCATGTAGCAACCCTTTCAATCAAATGTTGGGGGATGAGAATGATGACAATGACAATGCTGAGATGATCTAGGGTGACAATGAGCATGGCTTATGTTAAGGCTGTGTGGCATACATACAGATTTCTTTTGGATTGATGATGTCCCATTTATGTAATTACAGGAAAGGGACAGCTTAACTAGGTCAAGGAGTTAAATGACAGCATCACATGTCATTACATATTAGAAAACAACAGATTTTCTATGGCATACTCATTTATCTTTTAACTATGATGTCATATACGATTATACGTCATAGGCGGATGGAACTGTTTATTTGATTCAGAAACCCCATGTTCCTATCTGTTGCCAATACATTTATAGGGTCTAAAATCAACAATAAAAAAAGTTTGTAGTGCATTGAAATTTTCATTGGCGGCCATCTTGAAACTATGCAAATTAACCCCTTTACCGGGGTCAGATTACCCGAGACTTTTTTTTCTGGCACGCAGCATGACCTATTAAAACAATAAAACGTTTTGTTATAATTTTTGTGGGGTTCAACCGTATATTGACTCGACGACTTCCAAAGCCAGTCGCCGACTGGGAATCCTTCATCGTGCAAAGTCCTTCCTCGGCCCACCTGAGCTTCTGACCACATACAAAGCTTTCGTCCGGAGCCTGATGGAGTACTGCTCTCCCTTCTGGGCTGGTGCTCCTACCTCTCATCTTTCTTGGCTTCACGCTGTGGAAACCAAGGCATTTAGGATCATTGGTATCTCCTGCGGTGAGGCTGAGTCTTTGGGCCTCTCACTCTCTCACGACAGGCAGGTCGGTGGTCTTTCTGTCTTCTACCGTCTCCTCTCTGGTCTCGCCCCCCCCTCCTTGCTCTGTCTGCGATATGTCTCCTCCCCCATATTTCCGCATGGTGCTCAAGGTCTGCCAGCTGCCCCCCCCCACTGTGACTGGCACCCTGAACAAAAATATTTACCACAGCATTTTGCAGCGCCATGCAATACCCTCTGGTCAACGCCTAGTTGGTCTGGGGTTCATTCCACAGCAAGATAACGACCTAAAATATCTCCAGGCTATGACGGTAGGCTTCAAATCATGGAATGGCGAGCACAGTCTCCAGACTTAAACCCCATCGAGCTGGTTTGGGATGCACTGGACAGAAGGGTGAAAGCAAAGCAACCAACAAGTACAACACGTTTGTGGGAACTACTGCAACAGTGTTGGGAAGAACTTTCCGAACAATATTTGATTTCCGTTGTCGAAAGAATGCCACGAGTATGTTCAGCTGTTATATCTGCAAAAGGAGGCTACTTTGATGAGTCAAAAATTTGGATTAAATTGTGTTCAACAAAACGATTCCATGATTTATTTTTTATCTGCAATTGCTTATTTGTTCTATGCTTTAATTGCAAAGTACATTGAAACATTAAACTGGTTAAATTTCAGTAAAAACTGGAAAAAATGGGGGTGTTATAAAACTTTTGACCGGTAGCGTTTTATGATGCAAAGATGAACTGATTCGATTTTGGCATCAGAAGGTCAAATGTCATGTCGTGTCATGTCATGTCAGGTAAAAATATGATACTTGAGAACAGCTGAAGGGATTTAAATAAAACTTGGTACAACTATGTATAATGTTATTATGTGAGCGGAGGCATATTGGTCAACGTCTAAGAGTGCCATTCTAGTTTAAGCTGTTTTCGTCGTGTTTAGCATACGAAAGAAGAAGAAGAAGAAGAAGAAGAAGAAGAAGAAGTCCGAATATAAAGCCAACGCGGAGGGGCTTTGCATTTTCAGATGCTTTCTTGTTATCCTGCCCCCCGGAGGGAGGGAGCGGGATATTGTAATCGTCCGGTTTGTTTGTCTGTCTGTCTGTAAGCAACTTTACGGCAAAACGGCTTTAGCAAACACTATCAAATTTAATCCACAGGTGGGCAATGAACCTTGGACGATCCCATTAACTTTTGGGTCCAATTGGATCAAAGCTCAAGGTCAAGGTCACGAAAAGATCAAAATCGTTTTTCGCTCATAACTTTGTCAAAAATGATCTGATTTACTTCAAACTAAGCTTATAGTGAACCTTATTCTATTTGTCACTTATACTCCTACCCATTCCTATAGTGAAAAATGCATATTTGTGAAGATCGGTAGGGTCCGAAGTTTTGGGGGTCATGGTCATCGGTCAAAATTACAAATTTTCCATTGAAACTAAAACATGGTTCCGAAAATACAACTTTACGGGAAACCGGCTGGCTCAAACACTGTCAAATTGTATCCACAGGTGGGTAATGAACCTTGGATGACCCATTAACTTTTGGGTCCAATAAGGTCAAGGTCAGGAAAAGGTCAAAATCGTTTTTCGCTCATAACTTTGTCAAAAATGGTTTAATTGACTTCAAACTAAGACTAAAATATTCCTTATTCTATTCCTTGTAATCAACATTCAGGTTAAGGATGTATCAAATTTAAATTTGATCCACAAAATAAATTTATGCTTTAAATGGGTGGGATTTATTGTGCCTGGCACCACTTGTTTTTATTGTTAAGCTTTCTCATCATTCTGCCCCTTCTTCCAATATGGTGTTTGTCAGACTAGGTTGTTATTCAGTTATTTTGAGAAAGCATTTTAATGTTGTTATGTCTCTCCTTTATATTCCGTTCATTGTATTCTCCCACAATTTTCTGCAGCGATCGTTTGGGACTGTCCCCACTTCAGAACCAGAAGTGGTTTTGAGCCAGGAGGGATCAGCAGGAATCATTCTGCTGAACAGGCCCAAAGCTCTCAATGCCTTAAACCTTAATATGGCACGTATGATCTTACCCCAGCTCAAGGTTTGTGTTTGCTTTGTACAAAATGTCCTCATAATTTATGAACACAATATTGTGTGCCACATTCTCATAAGTCGAGGTTTGTTTTTTGCATCTTCATGTTTCTGTGGCCGCTCTTGAAATTTTTCAGATTTATGAAATACCATCCTACCTTGATTAAAGCCTGTATCTCACTGGGCTGCGACAGCTCACGACTAGTTGGAGACACCAAATTGCGATAAAACAGCGATAATTTTCACTTGGAATCACACTGAATTTATTTTTGCGTATGTCTCACAAATATCTCACATTTGCATATGTCTCACGTCATTGAGAACAAATTGCAATATAATTACGAAACTCTCAGGGGTCCCAGGACAGATTATCATTTTTTTCTCCAATCAGTCACAATTTAGTTTCATAGGTCGCCAATTCCTCACAAAGTTGTCACATTTGTCGCACCTTCTGACTCACGGAAACTAAATTGAGAAGGGTTCGAGACCAGTTCGAGACAACTGCGACGACTCTGCGACTATTTTGAGAGAAAATTTGTCGCACAAGTTTTTTGAACATGTTCAAAATTCAAGCGACGTCCTGCGACTCGCGTGAGGAAATTGAGAACCACCGCAAACGTTTCGAGACATTTTGGAGAATCCCGTTTGCATTTTGTCGCGAGCTGTCGCAGCCCAGTGAAATACAGGCTTAACGCCCATGATGCATTCCTGAAAATCAAGCGCTAATCAAAACAGTGCTACATGTGGTAATTATGAGATGGCTCCAATGGAAATTCCGGCCAGTCAGCACCATTGCTCACCGATACGTGATACATGAGGGCTTCATAAATCAATTTGTAAATCTATATGTGTGTGTGTGTGTGTGTGTGTGTGTGTGTGTGTGTGTGTGTGTGTGTGTGTGTGTGTGTGTGTGTGTGTGTGTGTGTGTGTGTGTGTGTGTGTGTGTGTGTGTGTGTGTGTGTGTGTGTGTGTGTGTCCTACATAACGCCAAACCCATGAAACCCAGTGGTCTGAAACTTTGCATGCATACTAAGGGCACTCCAAGGGAGTGCATGAATGAAAATTGGGTGTTTGGGTAAATTTAAACACCCCTTTTGAAGATGATTAACAGCTTACCTCCATGAAGGGCTTATCCTTGATCTTGAAGGGCGGAGATCTTAGCCGTCATTTTTGATTCGGTATATTCAAACATGCCTTGCCTTGGAAGCACTATCCACTTTCACAGAATAATTAAAGCATATAATAAAAATATTATTTCAGATTTGAGAATCTGATCTTGTGGACTATAATATGGAGTGAAATCTGAAAATTTTAACAAATTAGCGATTATTGTAACTAAGTGTATTTATTGAAACAAAACATAAAGCTTAAATTTTTTTTATCCTGTTTGAACGATTATATTCAATGAAGGAAAGATAAAGAATTGTGCAGAGATTGGAACTTCATTGAGTGCAACAGAAATAATAAACCAGCACGATCGCCGCACTCCACAAGATGCTTTTGCAAGCCATGGCGATAGTCCACAGGGGGTCCTTTGTTTTTTTCGGCAATTACGAACACAGTTTGCTTTTTTTCATCTCTTTGTGCGATCTGCTTTCATGATAAAATATTAACATAAATATATTTATAGTTCTGCAATACATTAATAGTTGGCAGTTGCTGCATGCACAAAGCAGTTTGTAGGCAGCATACACGGATGTGGTTATAAATGGGTTGATTGGGATTTGTAAAGGGACTCTCCACAGGGGTGTGTGTGGCGCGCAGATTCCACGCGCGTGCGTGGACCAAACTTGCACCCGGCCCATGGTGTGTGGCGCCGTGGTGGTAATTATGTGGCTGTCTCGCGAACCGCGTGCTTCGGCACATGGGGAGCGGACGTGCTGCAGTGCCCTAGCCACACAGGATGGGACGTGCTGTGCATAGTGGGTGTGTGCAAAGTTGAGCATGTTGGTGAGAATCCATGCACGTGTGCAAGTGAAAGGATTAGTATATTGCCGGTGTGTGTGCATAGTTAGCATGGACTGCGAGGGGTTGGAGGAACATGTATGAGGGGCTGTTATGAACTGACTCTTCAGTCTTGAATTTAAACCGGTTTCCCCAGAGCGTAGCATGTATGAATCTGGTTTGGAGTGAGCTGACCGGAGGGTTGCAAAGGTCACTGCATGCGTGAGCATGCATGCATACATGCAGTCAGGCCTTTGCCAGGTAGATAACATGGGTTTTAAATGCTCCCGCCTGGTTTTATATGGCACCCTCCATCACAGTATAACTCTCAGGAAGTCGAGGAGAGGAACGGGTGTCGAAGAATGTGTGACTTGGACAAATTAACTTGGAACTGCTGCGAGGATCAATTCCACAGTTAAATTTTGGAAATTCGGCTCATGTTAAGAGATTCTGGAGCTCATCACATGTGCGGAAATTAAATATAGGCACGAACACTGGCGTGGCTTTTACGACGATTGAAGGAAAACTTCCTTTCTTCCCTTCCCCTCCTCTCACGCTTACCTCCTCCCAAAGCCCCTCCCCTCTCCACCTCCCATGAACGTCTCCGGGTTGTGTTTAGTATGACTTGTTTGAATGTGCTGTTTTAATGTAACCCATTTTGTTCAAGCCTGTACTAATGATGGCAGATGGGACCATCTCTCCCTCCTACCCTCCCCGACTGCCCCCCCCCCCTGATTTCCCTCAAAGCCACTTACCAAATGCAAGTTGAACCCCCTCAAGTCCCAATACCAAATGCAAGTCGAGAACCCCGAACCCTGCCTTTCCCCCTCAAGTCCCATCTACTGAACGCAAGTCCAGAACAGCCCGTTCCCCTCACCACTTCCCCCCTCCCCTCTCCCAACATCCTCCTCACTCCAATCCCCCTCCTGGAGTGTATAGCGACGTGTGGTGAGGCGTTTCTCTCTCCACCCGCGCCCTTCCTCACGCCCTCCTCGCCCCCCCTTCCTCACGCCCTCCTCGCTCCCCCTTCCTCGCTTCCCAATCACTCCTCACTTTGCCCTCCCTCACCTCCCTTCTCTCTCTCCCTCACCTCCCTTCTCTCTCACCCCCTCTTTTTCTTCTCCTCCCCCCCCAACCCTTAATATTCCCGTCAGTGAAGTGACGGGTTGTATTTTCTCGTAAAATCAATAATTTTAATGATGATGACCTCAAAAAATTTCATTAAGTAGCGGTATGTAATTACCGATGTATTCAGTTGGAGCTGCATAAGACAGAGGTTGGTAATGAGGTGGGAGGAGCATTACCAACACCATCATCTGCAATCCTTTTGCGGACATGATAGGTCAATTGAGCTCTCAAAATTATAGACAAATAGTCACGACGGTGCTGTGAACATGAGCATGAGAGCTTTCCAAACAGGGAGAGCGAGGTGCTGATTGGCTGAGTGCTGATCATCACACACTGTTCTCATTGGCTCGGCGCACAGCTCAGGGGAAAGACGAGACTGGTGCGTGTTTTCTGGTTTCACACAGGACTTTTGAACTGCTTGATGGGTTTTAATCATTTTTTTGTTTGTTTAAACAAAATTCGCCGAGACAGAGAGACAGAGAGACAGACAGAGAGAATGTATGAGAACGTTTTAAGTTATAACAAGTCAGCATTAATCAAGGTATGACTGTCTTTATTTTGCATGACCTGATTGAAACCCTGATATGAGTCTCTGGACATATTGAAATTGGAGCTTGTATATTCATGTTATGTAAATAATTACCATAAAGTACTGTTTATTAAAGTAATATTTACAGGTCAGGATGAGTAACCAGCATCTGAAAGCACATTGTGTCGTGGCCACTCAGCTTTACATCAGCATCAGTCTGTTATGAACTTACCAGAGTTAAGGTTCTCATCAGCTAGACGAAACAAAGCTAATGTTAATAAAGCTGCTTCGTAGCTTTAAACATGAGGATCACTGTGACATTATGTGATCAAATGCTTGCTTGGAAGCATTTAAAAAATATATATATTAATTTTTTTGGTTGACAGACATAATATAAATAGAGGAAGAACAAATTGGAATGCAAACAAAAACAGAATTTAAGTAAACAAGATGAAAAAGGAGAAATTCCGGAAAAGGCTGCAAAAATGAACGTACTGTTGGTGTTTTTTCAACCCTCGCCCTACAACCTCTTTTATCCCCACCCCCACACCTTCTCCCAAATAAAAATAAATACACCCTACTGATGTCTCTCTGTTCCTGCACCATGTAGTTCCCCTCCACACTCCTCCCCTTCCCAACCTCTCCCCAGTGAAATTAATTAATGTTGCATTTATGGAGCACAGGCATGGGCCAAGCAGCCTCCTCCTGCATCCAAGTTCCTTATTATATCCTTGTATAGCAAAAATATGTGGATTCACCACCCGTGTACTATGTGCAAAAGCATAGCTCCATTGACTGCACCTGTACATCGAAACCTGTTTGCCTTTAAACTATTATTCAACAAAGAAACTTCATGTCTGAATTTGAATATATCACACATGATTATTATTATTATCAATGGTGCAAAAGGGTACAGGCTGCATCACAAAATTTTATGCAAGAAGCTTGCTTATTTATTTGTTTGCTTGTGTAAGGTTACAGCTTTGTTCAGCACATTTTCATTGGCTTTAAACACTTGAAAACAAGTAAACAGATGTATAAAGTTTATCATTCATTACACTTGCTATAAATGCAGCCGTGGTACACTTGTTGTGCATGTTTCAACATTTGACCTTTTTATATTGAATTCCTGGATATTTCTGGCCTTTTCAGGAGTGGGAGTCGAATCGGAATGTCTCGTTGATCGTCGTCAAAGGTGTAGGAGAGAAAGCTTTCTGTGCAGGGGGAGACATCAGGGGTATGGATTGCTTTCTTATTGGTCCATTTAAATGTGCAACAGTTTTGCCATCTCATTTTGGGCTTCCACTGAGCTAACATGACATTCGTGATGTTCAGCTGTTGTTGAAGCTGGGAAGCAGAAACACAGACTCGCTCAAGATTTCTTCCGTGAGGAATACATGTTAAACTATGCGATTGGTAAGTCACCACCTTGCCACTGTGAACACTTCTTTACGATGAGTATTCAGCCAATGGGTCCATTGATCATAACAATTTAGCCTTCTAAACGCCCGGTCACACCTTGACGTTTTAGCCAGCGATGGCAACGTATTAAAATGTATCTAAAACGCTGGCTTACGTTGAACTTTTGATTTTTTTTTAAGTTTCGGACGTATTTATAACGACTTGGTCTTATGTATAACGCATTGGTAACAGACACAGAACGTTTCGTTGTGTTATAGATAACTTATACCAACGAATGCTGAACCTGTTGTCGGCCTACACAACCGATGCCCAACGATAGTCTAACTTCAGCATAGCGCGTTGCACGCATCGCCGACGATGTCGTGACGTAGCCTATTAAAAGGCTGACGCACAACGATTCGAATCATAACTGCCGTAGAAATGGAAGTGTCAACATCACGGTCACACCTTGGCGATCTTGCCAGCGTATGCCGACCTAAGAAAAATGTGTCTAAAACGTTGGGGCACGTCAAATACGGTATGAGTAAGTTTGGTATACGTGACTACAACGCTAAAGTACGCTATCATACGTCGTAGTAAGTAGAGTACGTCAAGAAATTTTAAACATGTTCAAAATTTTACGACGTACTCGGCGTATGACACACGTTCCGCATGCGATGGGGATAAGTTTTACACACAATATGCGGACGCTTACACACGTCCACAAAGGCTACTTATAAGCTACTCATAAGTCGAAACACGTCGCGGTAATGTCTTTTTTACGCGAAACTTATTTCTAACTTATGTTTGACGTGCTTTGAACCAATTCTTTACGTAGTCCCAACACACATCGACGTATGTAGACGTATTCCAATGACGTCTTGCGGTTGACAAAAAAAAAAATTAACATGTTTCTAGCTTACAACTGCCATATAAAGATGTGTTCCCAGCGGTTTTGGGAATTGGTATATAAAAAATGCTGTTCATAAAAGGGGAACCCAACAGTGTTTTCGAGTCCTTTTTGAGTCTATGTCCATGTCAGCAGTAACAGTATCAGTATCAGTACCAGTATTAGTATCAGTATTAGAAGTAGTTTGTTCATGTTGCCAGTAGTAGGTGAGTGAGGGGGAGGGTGTGGGTTATGATGGATCGTCCTTGCGTTTAACGATTTAACGATTTAAATGATAAACTCAACGATTTAAATGGCTGCATCTCCACTATTGAAAGTAGACGCTTGCGCTCAACAATTGGATTTTTTTTTACACTCAACGACTTTTAAACGGTACCACTCAGCTATTTTCATTGTTTACAATGAACGATTTAAATTGCTGTCACTCGCCTTTGTTTTTTGATGCTGGCGCTCGGAAATTTTAATCGTTTCTATTGAACGTGCTAAATCGCTCAAACCCCACTATTGAAAGTAGACGCTGCCGATGGACAATTGGATTTTTTTTTTACAGTCAACGACTTTTAAACGGTACCACTCAGCTATTTTCCTTGTTTACAATGAACGATTTAAATTGCTGTCACTCGCCTTTGTTTTTTGATGCTGGGGTTTGGAAATTTGAAGCGTTTCTTCTGAACGTGTTAAGACGCTCAAACTAGACTATTTTAAATAGACGCTGCCGATGGACAATTGGAATCATAGCCAAGCTAGACATCGAAGTGTGAACATCCTCGTCATGCCGAAGAAAAGTTTGAAGAATGCTGCAAATAAGTGTCCTGGCCGTGGCTGTGGACGCTGATGCAAGGACGATCCATTATACCGACGTCTTTCAGCCTATGAGTAACTTAAAAGTAACGTCTGTCGACGTGTGGCATCGAACGCGTAACGTGCCAACAACACGTTAATCATAGGTTAGAAATAAGTTTCGGGTACGCTAAACATTACCTCGGCATGTCTCAACTTATGATTAACTTACAAGTAGCATGTGTTGACGTCTGTCAACGATCGCAGACCGTGCATACAACTTGTGGCCAGCGTAGCGGAACGTGTGAGTCATACGCCGGCATACGTCGTGAAATTTCAAGCATGAAAAAATTTGAGGACAACCAAAAAGTACAACGTTTAAAGCCAACGTACAACGACATATGGCAGTGTTTTTCAGCGTGCTCTCAATGTTATCAAAACTTACCCATAACGTATTCAACGTGTGCCAGCGTTTTAGAAAAAAAAATCAAAAATCGGCATACGTTGGATAAAACGTCAAGGTGTGACCGGGCCTTAAGGTTGACTTGATACTTGGGATTTAAAAGTTGCTGTGAATAGTAAGATACCACTTTACTACCGTCATTGCACTGAGAGCATGCTGCCATGATTTTACGTCGTAATCCATCATTCGTTACTCTTCTCAAACACTACTTTTATCTTTGCTTGGTGATGTAACAAAAATGACACATCGCCAGAGCCTTTTGTTCCATATTGTCTTTGCACTTGTCCTCAGCTACCCCAAACCAAGTGGAAATCGCATCTTTGCTCGCATACTTTCCTTGCTTTGTTGTCTTGAAATCGTAGCTAAATTGGCTGTTGGGATCATCCATTGTAGACGAAGTCCACCACTCTGGCCTTCTTAAATTATGATTTAATTCGTCATACTGGAACTGACAAAAGTTTCTGACTAAAAAGGGAATAATGATACTCGCTTGGTGTTTATTGCCATGTAGCTGAGTGAACCTGGATCGCTGACAACACTGCGCATTTCAGTACCATTTTAGTTTGCTCGAGTTTTAAATGTGATAAGCTGCTCTGTCGGCCTGTTGGACCCTGACATTCGCGGGGGATACGTTCCTGAAAAATGCCGTGAATATCAGGGTATTATTTATTTGTTTGTTTGTTTGTTTTTACATGGTCTTGGCTTCTGTAAGAGCAATGGCGCAGAGCAAATCAGGACACAACATGACAGGAAATAGCAGGAGAAAGGGGAAAAACCAACAGTCGGGTGGAGGGAGAAAGTAGACAGAGACGGACAAACAAGGGATGCAGGTAACGATGAGGGGTAAGGGAGAATGCAAAATTGTGTTTGACCAGTTTGTGATTTTGTCAAGGTCTGAGGAGAGAGAGAAGAGGCTGCTGCCTGTCTGTCAGAAGTATGAGAAAGGTGAGAAGTCATCAGCAAATAGATAAAGAGGATTTTCCAGAGTCAGTGAGATCATTGATGAAGATTAGGAATAATATGGGGGCCAGAACACTGCCTTGGGGTACTCCAGTCTTGACAGGGAGAGGAGATGAAAGGGTTCCATTGAGAACCACACATTGGCTCCGAGACTGGAGGAAGTCAGTCATCCAAGAGTGGAGTTGGCCTTGGATTCCATAGGCAGACAGTTTGGAGAGCAAGGAAAGATGCCAGACTGTATCAAAGGCTCAAGATATGTCCAGAGAGATGGCCCTGATCTCATGTCTGATATTGAGGGCCTCCATCCATTGTTGGGAGAGGAGAAACGGCATGTCCAAGATAGAGTGACCAGGTCTGATTCTGATTTTATGATCCGAGATGAGGCTGTTGGAGAAAAGGAATGACTTTATGTCACCTGCGGTGATAGATTCCATGACCTTGCTGATGATTGGAAGTAAGCGAATTGGTTTGTAGTTCAGGGGATTGGTTTTTGCACCTTTTCATGAAATTTTTGGCTGATTTCCAAGCAGATGGAAGATGACTTATGGTAAATGATAGGGTGAAAATGGCAGAGGGGAAGCATAAAAGTAGCAGAGCAGGTTTTTAGGACTCATGAGCTGATGCCGTCTGGTCCCATTGCAGAGTCAGAGTCGAGGGTTGCCAGAAACTTTTCCTCCTTTTCAGGTGCAAAAGACAGAATTCAGGAGGAATTGGGTACGACTGGGAAGGGTGGGTACAGAAAGAGAGAGGGGTTAGTGACACAAGATGAAGTAAACACAGAATTGAGGCATTCGACCTTCTCGTGAGCGGTGTCGGCTGTGGTGCCATTTGAAGTGAGGGAAGAGATGGAAGGGGGAGCATATACCAGAGACTGATTTGACAAGACACCACCAGGTTTTGGAGGAGGGAGACTAGCTTGAAAGCTCATTCTTGAGATTGGACAGATGTTGTTTTTCTGACTCGTCTGAGGGTAGATGCACACTTGTTGCGTGCTTTGTGGAATGATCGGAGGTTGCCTTCCGTCAGATTTGCCTTCCAGGAGGAGATTACAAGTTATTTTAAAGAAACAGCCTCACCACAGGATTCAGAAGAGAATCAAGTGCGTGAGGATACGTAAGATAATTGAAGACTAGATGGGATGAATCTTTTTATCAGAGAGAAAGCAGTTTTCTGCAGAAGAATACCCAGGCTGAATTGATATCAGTGGCGGTGGATATTGGAGAGCAGTCCTGAAGTGTATTTTTTTTTTAACTCAAACAGTTGTCGTTGCTTTGCTAATTCTTTTGAAATCTCTGTTGATGGTGTATTTAAGATGCATATAAATGATGTAAAATGCCACCGATGGTACAGCGTTCAAACACCTGCCTTAACTGTAATGAAATTAATGCACTGTAAAGGCGAGTAGCATTTTATCTCATGCTTATCTCATCAGTACATGTGATATTTATTACTCCCATTAGCCTCACCTTAGTCAAACCTCTTATTTGTAGGTTACTGTGTTTCTTACCTTCCTCTCTCTCTTTTTCTCTCTTCCCATTTGTTAATTTCATTGCTTGATATATTCAACTGTGGCCCCACTGCCTCACTGTCAGTTTGCTGTCTTTTTACCCACCGTCACCTCACCCTTCCGTGAGCAGAAGTCTTGCATGTAAAATTTAAAAAAACAAGCAGTCATAGACTGGTACTGACGAAATCGTCAACTTGACCTCTGACCTTGTCTAATAAAAGCTGTCTCTTGAGAAGGTAGCGATGCAAACCAGAAGTTTCTACGATGATTCTGTACCAAACCATCAACAATCGAATGTTTTGGATGTTTGACCTCACTGTGACCTTGACCTTTGACCGATTTTGACCAAAATCTAATCAGCACTAGCCATCACCCTCCTGAATCACGTGGTGTAATTTGACATTGGTAGCTTCTTCCGTTCTCGGGTTATCGTGCCTACAAACAAACAAACAAACAAACAAGCAGTCATAGACTGGTACTTATGAAATCGTCAACTTGACCTCTGACCTTGTCTAATAAAAGCTGTCTCTTGAGAAGGTAGCGACACAAACCAGAAGTTTCTACGATGATTCTGTACCAAACCATCAAAAATCGAATGTTTTGGATGTTTGACCTCACTGTGACCTTGACCTTTGACCGATTTTGACCAAAATCTAATTGGCGCTAGCCACCACCCTCCTGAATCACGTGGTGTAATTTGACATTGGAAGCTCCTTCCGTTCTCGAGTTATCATTTTTTGGATGTTTGACCTCGCTGTGACCTTGACCTTTGACCGATTTTGACCAAAATCTAATCGGTACTAGCCATCAGCCTCCTGAATCACGTGTTGTAATTTTACATTGGTAGCTTCTTCCGTTCTCGAGTTATCTGTACCAAACCATCAAAAATCGAATATTTGACCTCACCGTGACCTTGACCTTTGACCGATTTTGACCAAAATCTAATCAGCACTTGCCATCACCCTCCTGAATCACGTGGTGTAATTTGACATTGGTAGCTTCTTCCGTTCTCGAGTTATCGTGCCTACAAACAAACAAACAAACAAACAGAAACGGAAGGCATCAATATACTTACGAAATCTTTAGATTTCATAAGTAACAAACACACAAACAAACAAACAGAAACGGAAGTCATCAATATACTTACGAAATCTAAAGATTTCGTAAGTAATAATTGAAGACAATAAATAATTATTGAAGTCATACCCTTAAAGTACATGTATGTAAATGTGCTAAAACGTTACATGTGAAAAACAAATGCTTTTATAATTAGAATGGAACTCGGTCGAGCGCATGCCTCTGCCAGGCTGAACAGTTTACATTTTCTATCCCACTGATAGACCAAATCTGCATCCAGACCTGAACCAAAATATAATCAGTTTGCTTTCGTCACCGAACGAACTCATCCACCATGTTTCATCTGAAACGGTCCATAACGTTTTGAATATCCTGCTCATGGACAAACAGATAGACAAACGGGTGAACACATAACTTCCGTCCACCTTCGGTGGTGGAGGTAATTAGTCATTATTGGAAGGGGATGGTGGGAGTGGGCTTTTAAGCATAAATTGCGTGAGCATCAGTTCAGCACTTTCACCATATAAAATCCTTGTCAGTCATGAGAAATGCCCCAAGCACGGCAACATGCGATGGCAATACGTCTCCACTATTACTCCAGCTGAAGGTATGCCTGAACGAAAGAGTGTGCTTTCTTTTATTTTATGTTTTTTGGTTTCAGGAAAGAAATTTATCTATTGCGTGTCCGAGCAGGGTGTTGAACTTCGTCGTCTGAAAATCTGAGCCGGTTTACATTTTATTTAAGCTGCCAAGCTGGCAGATCTAAAATGCAAATAGAAGCAAATATAAATTGACTAAGAACCAACTTTAAAACGTTTGGGCAAAAGGTTTGTGAGTTTTGATGGCCAGTCATGAAGTTCTTTAAGTAAAGCTATTACTTTCCTTTTGGATAAAGCCAAATAGATTTGTGACACTTACATTTTGATCAGATCATTCTAAACACATGGATCGAAAAATGAAACTATTTAGGTGGAACTTGCCAACATCATGAAAGGCGATAATTTGTCACTTGCGACTTTATGATCGAACTATCTGAAGGAAAATCATCCATGATTCATGATGTGAATCGTCTGAAATTATACAAAACGTCTTGTTTAACATCCTTGCACCAGTTTCAAGAAATATTTTGGAAGTTGTCACCCAAGAGACGAGAACGGAACTTGATAGGGCGCATACCGCCCCTCACTTAACAGTTTACGTTTTGTATCCCACCGAAAAGGTTGGATCTGCATCGGTACCTTAACCAAAATCTAATCGGCTTCTTGTTGTCACCTACACAATTCTTCTACCAAGTTTCGTCCAAATCCGTCCATAAGTTTTTGCATATCGTGCTATGTTTCGTTTTTGGCCCCATCACTCAATGGTAAAGAAACACAAAAAATTATCGGATCCAGATCTTCATCAAAATCAAATCAATTTCTCCTTGTCACACACCCAACCTGTCCACCAAGTTTTGTCCGAATCCGTCCATAACTTTTTTGAGATATCCTGCTCACAAACCGACAGACGAACAGTGATGAAAACATAACCTCCGTCCACCTTGGATGATAGAGGTAATAAAGTTTGCATTGTTCAATTTTCATTCCTCTTCTGTCTTGCTCTACAAATTATTACGAGCAAAGTAATAATTAGCATCAGAAACAGATAAATTAAAGATGGCAATAAAAAAAGATGAGAAAGCTCTTCACATGATATTACCAAGGAGCCACCACACAAAAGGGACAGTGTGCTGTGGCCACATTGACTTAAAAAATTTTTTCTTTAAAAACCTTACCATTTCAGACTACATTATCACCAGTATGACAAAGTGGTTGATACAAATGTAAAGCGCATGGCCATAACTGAATAGAGGAAAACCATAATTCAGGATTTTTAAATTTTTTTATTCGAGAACCCTAAATAATTTCCACACGCGAAAAACGATATCAGTTAGCAACCTAATATTTTGCGTAAATGTGTACTAATGTTACAGAAAGACGTGCCGTGATTCACACAGTTGATTACCTTTAATGAAGTGCTGGAAGTGTCCACCGCCATGTTGCAGGCACAAATTCCTTCTTCGCAGCATGCTGTCTGACATAGAGTGTAGCATTTCTTGGGGAATATTGCTGATTATGTCACTGATTATTGCCGCCTTCCTTGCACTGGAATATGAACAGTGAGCTTGTTGTGCTAAACATATTGGAGATTTCTTGGGGCTTGCTTCCATTCTTTCCTGCACTTCATCCACTTTCTCTGGTGTAACGACACTTGGCTGGCGCACGTGCTTTTAACTTTCACGCAGCCTGTTTCTCTGAACTGCTTTTCCATATCACCGATATATTTTTTGAAGGTTTTGTACGACCCCCAAAGTGACTTTTAAATGTAATTTGATGCTCCCTAAAGGATGTATTGTTGATGGAATGTTCGAGAAACACGTGTTCTTCCACGTTGAGCTCCATGACGTGACTGAGTGAAAACCGTTAAACGTCACTGCAGGGTCACGTGATCAATCACATGATACCTGGTAACTCTCAGGATCATGTCACATCTTTCTGTAACATTAGGCTACATTTACGCAAAAATATTATGTTCGGAACAGATATAGTTTTTAGTGCATGGGAATTATTTAGAGTTATCAAATAAATAAATAAAAATCACCCTGTACCAAGGAAGCACAAAACAGCTTACCTTTAACTACTAAAGAAAGAATTACAGGTCAAAATCTATAGAATCAATAAGAATTGGCGTGAAGGCAAAAGGATGGAAAGTTGGGAGAGCTTGCCAAATATGGCCTGGACATGCACACACTGACTTGTATGCATACATATGTTCAGGGTGTCCCAGAATAATATGTGCTCACGTCATCAAGTAGTATTTTGTATTTTAATAAAGAAAACACAGATGTAATTTAGCAAAAACAAGGTTAACCTGATATACTATTACAAGTGTTAAATGACCACTGATTACAGCGGCAAACAACTGAGCGACAAACTTCAGCAAAGATTTCTGCCGAGATAGATGCACAGGATTGCTCGATTCCATGCCCATGTTCTCCGAGTGTAGCTGGTTTTCTCTTGTGCACCACATTCTTCAGGTAACCCCACAGGTAAAAGTTGAGTGGAGTTAAATCAGGTGAATGTGGGGGATATTTAACACATCCTCTTTGCCCGAGCCAATGGTTCAGAAATTGAGCATCAACATTGGCATTGACTCCACGATGATAATGTGGGGGTGCTATCCCTCTCTTCTTCCATCAAATTCATACGTGAGTGAATGCAAACTGTTACCCATTGTAAACACTACCTCAAGCCATCACAGTTATAATATTGTCGTTATTAACATACAAAATATCACTTTACGAAGTGTGCTCACATTATTCCGGGACACCTTGTATATATACACACTGATTATAATTATGTGATTATACATCGTGTTGTGGATTTCAGATTTGTTGTGGATTTCAGAATCGGATCCGAGTAATGCGCAAAACATCCAGGTCCTCAGACAGCTTTTTCCATAAATGCATGTCCAGAATCGACTCATCCCCTTGTCTGGTGGGATTATAACTCTGATGTGTTGGAGAATGGTAGAGAACAGGTTCCCTTTCTTTCTTTTGGGATAACCTTTTCCTCTTTACGACACGTTCATGACGGATGATTTTATGTCAGTTTTAATTTCCACATGAAGGATATTCACCGTTCGTGCACGCGAGAGATAGCTGTTAGCCCAATGGAGACTCATTCTATTCCATTTCCATCAATACACATTGGCTTGGAAATAGATGATTTATTTACACATTTTATTGTGGTTATCGTTTTCACGTTGGACTTACAGGACATTGGAGTCATTAAACACACCGCAGGCTTTTCCTGAACAGTTCATTCTGATGATAAAACATGGCTGTGGTCTCGGATCATTTACTTCAGGCACCCACCTTCTTTCATCGACGTTCGATACCCCATTCAGCAGCTCGATGGATACTAACTGACTCTTCTTCTTGTTGGGCTGAACAAAGAGGTGATAATTGCCCGTTTACATTCTGTGGGCGCTTCATGTTTCCGCTCGGTTGCTCCGGCAAGTAGCTACTTTCTGGCATTCGTCCAGCGCCCTGAACATGGCGACGTAAGCCAGGTCTGTGTTGATTGGGAGTTGCGTCGCGTTCTATGGTCGGGAGAGAACGACCGCGAGAATGGACGGTTGGAGGTCTCGTGCAGCGATGCACCAATAGGCAAGCCAAATAGATTTGGCAGAAGTCATGCTTGAGGCTCCGCCCACACTGGTCACCTTAAAAAGGATGGCAGGATTGCCCTGTTAGAGTTTTGGAGAGATCCTGCTGACGGTTGGTGACGTTCCTGACAGCTCCTGATGGTTGGGGACAGCTGGACTGTTCCTGCTGGTTCTGCTCGGTACCTGCCTCTTGGTGAACCTGGCTTCTGGGGGTGACAACATGACGTCAATTGGTGTTTGAGCCTGTTTACGGGTGGGTGCACGTCAAGGCAGGGCACTGGCAAAGGAAACGAGCCAAGCTGTGGAGAGCTCATTTGGAGAGGTAGACCAAGGCACGCTCACACATTTTGGGTTCTTTTAGTCGACACACGACGATTTCTGCCTTGGTAAGCCGAGACCAGATTTATTTTGGAGACCAGCCCAGAACTGTTGGAGCATTGTGACACACAAACACTGGTCCATGAATTATCGTAAGGATTTTACACACACACACACACACACACACACACACACAAACACACACACACACACGATTGTAAAACCATGTCTCCCACTGCACAGGGGATGGGCTAATTATGGTAGGCAAAAGAAAAACAACACTGTGGTGTTCTAGTTGGCGTCCGCTCCGAGACTGCGACATCGGCGGTTCGAAACCTGGCCGAGTCATACCAAAGACTTTAAAAATGGCACGTGCTGCTTCCTTGCTTGACATTCAGCATTTAAAAGGATAAGAGCATGGATAATCCTCATATGTTGGCATCCATGGGGAGGAGGAAATTCCACCTGAGGAAATGCTCTGCTGAGGGTGATGAAAAGGCAGCGATGTTGTTGTGACATCGCTGCTACCCAGAGTAACCTTGGAAGTGACGTCATTTTCCCCAAGCTCTCGTGGCTGGGTTTGTCTCGTCTTAGTCGTGTGTGTGTGTGTGTGTGTGTGTTGGTGTGTGTGTGTGTGTGTGTGTGTGTGTGTGTGTGTGGGTGTGTGTGTGTGTGTGTGTGTGTGTGTGTGTGTGTGTGGCAGCTCCATTGTGAGCCTCAGATACTGTTAGAAAAAGACCTCAAAAGATGTGGAGAATGTCTGGTTATGCTATTTTTCCTTTTTCTGCATTGCTGATGAATCCACCTGGACTGTCACGCACAATGTGCTGTGGAAAAGAGCTGTAAATCTTCAACAAAATGAAAACTTAATACTTCCTCATTTTGACACCGTTTTTACATTACAATGACAAACATTGATGGGCCCTAAAAGGGTCTGTAAAGAAGCACTCATCGCTTTATCATTGGTTGCCATAATCACCTTCAACGTCATCAAGTCATTGTTGCCGACCACCTGAAGGCTTGGAAAGCAGTGCCCTTCTTTTCATTACATGTGATATAATAAGTCGCATACAAATCTGTAAGTCAGTCATAGTGAGAATACGGAAAACCTTTAACCTTTAGTAATAGTTATGTCATACTATGTGAATGTGTGACAACCAAAGATGGAGCATTTTCATTTGAGGGCGTTTTTCAAACCTCTTGGCCAACGTGTTTGCAGCAACCTGCAAGATTCCTTACATTGCACTCATTGATGGGATCACCATGGGAGGGGTGAGTGGTTTTTGTTTTCTTCTTCAATTTCACATTGCCATATTTTACCCCTCTTCCACCTTCGAAACTCATACCTGGATCAGCTCAGGCCCACGGTGGACAAGTTTCCCCGTGATTAATTGCTCAGGTCAAGTCTTGGGCATCTCATCTGGGATCATTGTAGGACCAGGATACCCAATGAAATTGTAAGGGGGCAGGCTGTAATTTGGGTCATAGTAGAAGTGTTAGTGTGTTTTATGCAAGCTGAATATTGCTGTTCGTTGATGTTTTAAAGGACAAAATAATTCGCTTTTACTTTAAGAGGTCAATCCTTTTGAACAATGAGTTTTTAGGTTGAGAAACAGTAAATGGAGAAAACATAGTCTTGAAATGGTGAGATTATTATCTCACAAGAGAAAGCAACTCCAGGCTAAGCTAAGTCCAGCAGAAACACACATCCTGGCTTGTTTCAATTAGGTGCAGCATGTGCAATGGATTTCAGAAAGGTACTTATTCCTAAGGATTATTGCCATTGCATGTGCCTTGCAGGGTGTCGGCCTATCTGTCCACGGCTCGTTTCGAGTTGCCACTGAACGAACCCTCTTTGCTATGCCAGAAACTGCCATTGGTGAGAGGATACGAGACAAAACTATCTGTCCAAGGTTGTCGTGAAATAGGTGTGGTTTGATGTGTTAACTGATATGTGGTTGTGGCATTGTGTGGTGAACGGGAAGCTTGTGGAAAAGGTAGGAGACACAAACATGATGTGAGCCCACGCTTTGGAAACCTCGTGTTTCATTTTCGATCGATCAATCAAAGGGCTGTCACAATCCCGTGGCATCCGGCATCAGCTCCTCCTCCCACCCCAAAAAATCCCGACCTTCGACCTTTCATTTCAGTAATCAACCCAGTGAAACAATGGTCTACAAAGGTATTCAATTACAGATCTTAAAGTGCATCATTTTCAAACTTGTATGGAGAAAAACAAACTCGATACGAGGGTTTCTCCAAACTCCCAATTCCCCTAACAGCGGTATTGGGTGCCATCATGCTTTAAGACTTCTGCACCATGTTGTGTATTAATTTGGACCAATTTTGAGTTATCTAATTCACAAATGCTATTGTTATTGTCGGTCATCTCGTTCATACGCCTGGTGTTGCTTTGATGGTTCGGGTGGTGGGCTTAGGATCCTAGGATCCTGAGTTCAAATCCCACTCGGCTGTTAAATTAATACCAGGTGGTGTTCACTCTGCCTGTCATCCTTCCGAGGTCGGCAAAATGAGTGCCGGCTTGCTGGTATACTGTGTCGGAGTGGTGACCCGTCCAGGATTGTACCCAATAACCAAGGAGACTGCTTCGGCAGCACCAACGCTCTGCACAGAGTATGGTCCCAATGGATGGACGGATGTCGTTCATGACCACACATTTAATTACCTGAGTTCGTCTTTTTATGAACACATCTTTCCTCTGATGAAATAAGGATTGTGTGGCCAAAAGTTGAAAAATGTGATGCTCACATTATTTTGCAACATTTGGACAATGGATTGATAATAATCAAGAGGGAATTTTAAAAATAGAAATCAACCCGTGTTGCTGTTTCTGGTGATTATGTTGATGAAAATAAAAGTATTCTAATTTAATCCATTTGTATTTTGTTTGTGCGTTCCACTGATGAATGGTTGGTTTATTATGTTGGTTTACATAGCCCTCGTACATACGGCATGTGAGCACTGTTTTTTTTTCGTTTTTTTCCTTCAATCAACTTTTATGTCGATCTTCAACCTCCACTCCCATCCCCCATCCCAACCCCAACCTCATTCTAGGCCTATTCCCAGATGTTGGGGGTGGATATTTCTTGCCACGTCTCCAAGGAAAACTTGGCTTGTACCTTGCACTTACTGGATTCCGGCTGAAAGGGAAGGACGTGCAACATGCTGGTGTGGCCACACACTTTGTGGAGTCCGCACAAGTAAATGGCCTTTTGTTGTTGGTGGTTTTATCATTAATATCGTGGTTCGGCTCGCTACGCTCACCTCTCCACACATTGTTGCGGAGATTGACCTGACAGATTTTTTGTGTTGGCATGATTTACACCAATCAGAATACAAACTTTTTTTTTCCTCCAAATTTATTTGTAATATTGGTGATATATTTATTTGAAATTTAATTTGTGATAGAAGAAGGTCCAAGCTGTCTAATCTGTCTGAAGGGTGTAAGGGGTCAAAATGTTAAGGTCTAAGCGGTCTTTTGGGACTTTTGAGTATATTTGGTGTTTTGGGTCTTTTTGGGTCCTCAGGGACTTTTGGGGTCTTCTGGATCTTTGGGGGTTTTCTGGATCTTCGAGGTCTTGGGAATCTTCGCGGTCTTTGAGGGTTTTCTGGGTCTTTGGAATCTTTAAGGTTTTGCAAAGGTCTAAGGGGTCTCGGGGATCTTTTGGGTCTTTGAGGGTTTTCTGGGTCTTTGGAATCTTTAGGGGTCTTCGAGGTCTGCAAAGATCTAAGGGGTCTCGGCAGTCTAAAGGGTTGCTAAAGGTTACATTCCAATAGTACGTAAACAATAAACATATAGTCACACGGCTGAACGGACAGAAGGAAGGAAGAAAGGAAGGACAGATGGACACATGCTGAGACTGAGCTCTTTTTATATACTCGTGGACCCGGTGGTTTGATGGACCAAAATAACCACCTGCTGTACTGCTTGAGCATTAGCTGGCCTTTCACCAGGCCCATATGTGCTTGGGGCCAACATGGGTATTATGTATGTTCGTTATTATTATTGCCAGATGATACAACTATTCTTATTTTTGTTGTAAATATTATTTGTGTTAATTAATATATGCTTTGTTTCAATGTTATCATTGTTCTTGTTATATATTTTGTAATTAGTGTAAATGCCATGCTATGGTAGAAGGA
Organism: Eptatretus burgeri; assembly: GCF_056783735.1. Taxonomy (NCBI): domain Eukaryota; kingdom Metazoa; phylum Chordata; class Myxini; order Myxiniformes; family Myxinidae; genus Eptatretus; species Eptatretus burgeri. Next base: position 3,733,864 of record NC_140966.1, read on the forward strand.
GATATGAAGCTGCTTTTTTACCCTAACATGGCGCACGTTTAAAACATGGGAATTCTCATGGGTTTTTTTTTTTTTGGAGTATAGTCGAGTCTTGAAGGGTCAACAGGATCTGCAGTCTTTAGGGCTCTTTTGGGTCCTTGGGAACCTTTGGGACTTTTGGGTCCTTGGGGACTTTTTGGGAGTTTTAGGTCCTCAGGAATTTTTGGTTCCTTGGGGTCTTCAGTGTCTTTTGGGGTTTTTGGGGTCTTCAGTAACTTTTGGGTCTTCGGGGGCTTTTGTGGTCTTCGGGGTCTTTTGAGTCTTGGGGGTATTGGTGTTGGGGGGGGGGGCCTTGGTCTTTGGGGTCTTGGGTGCCTTCTGGAAGTTTTGGTCTTTGGTTCTTGGCCTTGCGGTGTCTGTCTTTGTGGTCTTGGGGGCCTTCTGGAGTCTTGGGAGTTTTCTGGGATCTTTTTGGGTTCAAAGGGGTCTCAGCAGTCTAAAGTGTCAAAAGGTACATTCCAATGGTGTGTAATTAATGAATAGACGTACGTAATTAATAGACAAAAAGTATGACACAAACACACACACACCTCATCCATTTATCATCGATAGATTTGCCTTAATTCTGTTTACTTTATTGCTATTTTTGATAAACCTTGAAGAAGGACATTGACCTCAAAGTGAGAAGAGTACAGCAAAAGACGATGGATTACATCATGGAAGTTGAGATGTTAGGATGATAGATAGCATGTTTGGGTTGGAAATCCTGAGGTTCATCTTCCTTGTCCAATATCATGCTTGTCCTGTATCTAACTTTCTGGCTGATCAGGAAGTCAACATTCCCTTTCCTTTGGTAGGCAACACTGAAGTTGTGCCATACTTCTTTCAATTAAGGCATCTGGGATTTTTTGGGGCCTTTAAACTAACTTTTTGATGGTCGAGGTGATTGCTCAGATTTTTTTTTTCCCTCTCAAATCCTGAGAATAACTATCAGGGTTACTTTGGGGTTACTTTGGCGTTCATAAAGTTGTACAAATGAGATGCTCGCATTCGTCAAAGAAGCACCAAAAGGTATAATACAGAGGTGTACATATAAATAAATAATACATTTATGTATTTTCTTACTAATTGTATGTACGACAGTACTTGCACTTGTTTGGAAAAAAAAAAAAAAAAAAAACCTTGGAGTGTTATGAACAATTGCGAGCATCTCATTTGTGCTAGTTTTCTAACACCCTTCGTATATTCTTCTTTTTCGTCGTCGTCGTCGTCCATCATCATCATCGATTGGTCACCTTTCCAACGCAGGATACATGACTGTGCAAGAATTTGGAATTTGTTCAAAGTGCCGGCGAATACTCGCCGATTCTTCACGAAGGACACAGTGGGATCTTCAACACCCACCAACTAACGCTTGCGGATGGGATGCCCAGTTCAACGTCCATTCGAGGGACGGCACACACGTTGATGAATCTCCCTGCATGCGAAAAACCAGGATGGCAGTTTGTCGCTGAGCTCAGATTCCAACCCAGGCTAGACAGTTCAAAGGCCAGTGCGTGTACCTCCAGGCTATCCTGTCGGTCCCCTTGTATGTCGTCATCATCAGCTATTTTCAGTCCACTGCTGGACGAAAGCCTCAGCATGTTGATGCCATGTTGCTATTCTGTCTCTTGCTTTGTTGTTCTTGCCTTGGATATGGATGGTGTACAAAAAGAGACTAAAAATCCAAAACACTGTAAATTCATGAGTGTATTTGATTTTCCTTGCACGGTTGCATTGTAGTCACAAATTATTTTCATCTTCTGCACCCCCTCTCCCTCTTCCTGCCCTCCTCCACCTCAATCCCCACTGGTCAGGCTGATGAGAATTTTTTTATTATTATTTGTGCATTTTACTTGCATCGCTACTTGTGTCTCTTCTTTAGCTTCCCTCCCTAGAGAAGGACCTCATTTCTCTATCCTCACCATCTTTTCAAGACGTCGCAGATCTCATCGACTCCTATCATTCCATGGTCCGTCTCCTACCCTATTCGATGATGTTACGGTTGGCACTCACAGTTCTATTGCGACGGCTGGAATTTGACTCTTATTGTCCAATACCATTCGAATTGTCTTGCAGAGCAAAACCGTAAGAACCGATTCCTTCATTCTTGCCGAACAAATGGAGAAAATTAACCGGTAAAGTGCTGTGAGTGTGCTGATCAGAAGATAACGTTTTGGCACGTCCCTCATGATAAGCTCTTCAGTTATCTTATTATTTGAAAACTAATTTCTTCTCTGTACTTTTGCTTGAAGGATTTGTTGTGCAGTTAACGATCTGTGGCTTTCGATTTTATTTATTTATTTTGAACTAGAATGTAAAAAATTGTCATCTTTCTTTTTCAGCCTTTTTTCTGCCTCCACCATGGAAGAGATAATGTCGAATCTCGAGAAGGACGGTAGTGAATGGGCACAAAATCAGCTGCAGGTCAGATGGTATGATGGTAGAATGGGATTTAAGGCATAATGTATTTTTGGAAGAAAAACCGAAGTCCCTGCATTTACATAGATTCTGCTGATGTGCACAACTACTAAGTTGTCTTATGCATTGTATTTTGCAACACCTGCCAACTTTCTTTGTCCCACTTCCCTTCTCCAATTCTTCTCGTCAAAGAGCCTTAGGAAGATGTCCCCAACATCACTCAAGATCGCTTTCCGGCAGCTTCAAGATGGTACCTCCAGGGGAATTTCTGCCTCATTGATCATGGAGTATCGCATGAGCCAAGCTTGCATGGTGAGCATTTCTGTTTTTTGTTTTATCCCGGTCTACACAAGCAAGGACAATGATGAAGTTGTCGATTTTTGAATATCTGACGAAACTGTGAACGAATGACATCAATGCCTTATGAAAATCGAAGATTTTTCAAGCATAGTGGTCAGTCCATTTTGTTACTACCTCCACCGCCGAAGGTGGAATTAGGTGATATCTGTCTGTCTGTCTCTTTGTGTGCAGGATATCTCAAAAAGTTGTGGATGGATTCGGATGAAATTTGGTGGGCAGGTTGCGTGTTTGACAAGGACAAACTGATTCGAGTTTGGTGAAGATCCGAATCCGAGATTTTTTTTTAAGTGATTTCTTCACCATTGATAGATGGGGCCAAAAACGATACGAAACATGATATTTCAAAAAATTATTGGGCCTGATATGTTCTCATGGATCAGACAATGCGTGGCGGAGGTATGCACTCTACTGAGTGCCCTGCCATTCTAGTTCTCTCTGTTTGCTGTTTGCCAATCACCTTTGGGTCACAATTCTAAACCTTTCCTCATGAAACCTTACGAAGTTGTTGAGGTAGTCTCAACTGAGAAGCCTATTGTTTTTGAGGTCAATTTCTAAAATCGTCATTTTTCTTCTGAAAGTTGAACAGGATTTGCATATTGCATCACTGAATTGGGAAAAATGAGGTCAAAAGGTCAAACTTCTAAAATCAATTTTTATCTGAAAAATCCATTTTCATCTGATTGACTTAAATTAAACAGCAACTGCACAGTGCATTACTGAATTGGTAAACCAACTATTTTTGAGATCAAAAGGTCAAAGGTCAAACTTCTAAAATCAGTTTCAATTTGAAAAATAATCAATTTTCATCCGATTGACCTGAGCTTTGGTTGAGATTGTCAATTTTAATCTAAATGAAATGGACAATTTGATGTATCCGTGGCAACCTTTGGAGACGGGGTGGATTGTGCAAGTATCGTGCTCTGCACGACGTCTTTTTCTCGTTTGTCTGTTTGTCAATCACCGACAGGTCACAATTCAAAACTGATCATCATGAAACTTTACCAGTTGTAGTGGTAGTTTCAACTGAAAAGCCTATTGAGGTCAAAGGTCTAATTTCTGAAATCATTTTTCATCTGATTGACTTTAAAGTTGAACAGGATTTGCATATTGCGTCATGGAATTAGGAAAGCAACCATTTTGAGGTGAAAAGGTCAACTCAACGTCAAAATTCTAAAATCATCAATTTCAAACTGTAAAATAATCGATTTTCATCTGATTGATGAGAATTAATTAAATTTAATTAAGTGTCAATTTTAATCTCAATGAAATTGACAATTTGATGTATCCATGGGAACCTTTGGAGAGAGGGTGGATTTTGCAAGTATCATGCTCTGCACAACGTCTTTTTGTCTGTCTGTCTGTCTGTCTGTCTGTATGTTTATCGCCTTCAGGTCACAATTTTAAACCGATCTTCACGGAACTTCACCACATGGTGAAGTTCATCATGAGCAAGAAGCTTATTGTTTTTGAGGTCAAAAGGTCAACATGGGCCAAAGGTCAACAAATTTGTTGACTTTCTAAAATCCTCAATTTTCATCCGATTGGCAAGAAATTTGAACAGGATTTTGTATGTTAGGTTACTGAAATCAACCATCAATTATTTAAGATCAACAAAGACCAAAAGGTCAACATGGAGGAATTTATAAAATCCTTAATTTTCATCCCATTGACTTGAAATTTGAAGAGGATTTGCATATCAGGTCACTGAATTCAATGAACAAGTATTTTTGAGGTCAGCATAGACCAAAAAGTCAACAGTCATTTCTAAAAGTCAATTTTTATCCATTTGACTTGAAATTTGAAGAGGATTTGTGTATTTTGTCATTGAATTCAACCACCAATTATTTTTTCAGGTCAAATTAATTTTATGGATTTTGCAAGTATCGTGCGATGCATGACTTCTTTCTTGCTTCTTTGTTCTTTTTTCCTTAGAAAGGACATGATTTCTATGAGGGAGTGAGAGCAGGTGAGTAATTTTAAGTGCTCTAAGTGGCTTGAAATAAAATTGCACAGAAGCAAAATTTTGTTGATTCGTAACATGTTTCTTCTTTTTTTAATACAAAATCTGGCCTCATGGAAGAGCAAGGTGACAGAGGACAGAAAGTAAAAACATTCATGGATGAGCTGTTCAGTAACAGGCACAAACACAAAAAGGAAGGGAATGAACGAAAATAAAAGGAGGAGAGAAAAGGAGGAAACAATAACCAGAAAACAAGAGGATTGAGAAGGTAAAGGGTTAATTGGGATAGAAAGGATCATGGATCGAGATGGATGACAAAGCATTGTGGTGTACCCACAACTGGAAGCCATGGAAGGAAGAGTGGGATTGAAGTGGGAGTTGAATGGAAGGCTCTGGACCTGTAAGGAAGAGTGGGAAGAGGTCAGTGATTTCAGATAAGGGGGAAAAGAGGAACAAGAGTGGAGGTGGGCAGTAAGTCTGAAGTTTTGACGTTTAACCAGGAGGGGGTTACTGGAAACATACGTGCATCCTGGAGGAGCAAAAGAGTGTCAGAGGGCGACGATAGCAGAGGGGAGCAAGTCTGATGGAGAAGCAATTTTTAAAAAGAGGCCACAGACCTGACTGCAATGAGTGCAACTGGCCTTGTACATCCGTATCTTTGCAGAATATGCCAATAATGTTAAGAGCTTTAGATTTTACAGAATTCAGGAGAGACAAATCTGATGCTGGAGCACTAGCCCATTGTGGAGAGCAGTACTCCATTGAGCTACAAACAAAGGTGTTGCAGACAGTGAGTAGATCTGATTTTCCAAAGAAAGATTTGGATTGACAAAGGATGCTCAGTCTGAGCCTGATTTTGGGGGCCAGCTTTGCGATGTGGTTGGCCCAAGAGATGTCTTGGCTGATGGTGAGGCTGAGAAATTCAAGAGAGTGAACATCTTTCAGTGGATGACCATGGAAATAGATAGCTGTATTCATTTGACAATAATTCCAGAGAAACAGGGTGAAAGTGTGATTTCCCAGGGTGGAAAGACATGTTCCATTTGTCAGATCAATTGCAGATCAGCAGAGTGAGGCAGCTTCTGCCTGGCTTTTAGTGTGATGTACATTATGTAGAGTCATCTACAAAAAAAGGATGAGAGGTTCTTCCAGATCATTGCAGTGGTTATTTATGTAAATGAGGAACGAGACTGGGCCCGAAATACTGTCTTGAGGCAATCCAGCTTCCACTTGAAAGGAGAGGGGAGGGTTCCATTGATAGCAATGTATTGATTGCATAAGTGGAGGGGTTATAAAGCCAGGTTATGAAGGTGGCCTTTTATGACACAAGCAGCGAGATTGGCAAGTTTGCCATGAATTAACGTTGACATGGCTAAAACCAAATCTAGTAAGTACAATTCTGCTATAGAATGTCTTAAAGTCTTTCTTAATATTTATATATTGGCATTGGCTGACTTGGGGATATTGCTGTTTCTCTCAAGATCTCTCGAGGGGTACATTTTGCCTTCAGCAATGCAATTATAAATACTACACTCTTTGAGAACTTCTTATTCATTTGATCCCTCGTCAGAAAACTTACCTGATAGGAAATAATCAATCGAAGGGGAGAGGAGGGAGAAGAGTAAACGCATGATCAGGAATGTTATCGCAAGCAGGGTCTCAAGATGGTCCTCGCGGTCCAATTGACTATCCCGAAGGAATAATGCACCAGAGCCCTGACCTTTCCAAAGACCTTCTTGCTCTAATCTAATCACAATAAGCAATAAGCACTTGAAATTGTGACCTGACATTTAGTTTGCTCAACTTCAACTGATTACCATGGATGCACACAGAAATAAGGACAAAGCTAGGACATAATTACAAAAATAGTTAATGGAACTATTGCTTGTATATTTACAATTGCTTTACAATGAGCATGAATGGTATGATTAAACCACATAAATAAGGCCTAGCTTTTTAAGCTTGAATGAGCTGTTGCAGAAGCTGTTTTACAAGAGGCATTTTAACAGCTGAATGACAAATTGCACATGGCATTGGTACAATGGTATCCAAAACCACATGAAGAAGTATGCTTTCATCCTTGTTAGGCATTGTCAGGACCATTGTAAACCTGCACAGCAATACCAAAAATATATGCCATTGTCAAGGCAAGGTCCCTCACGAATACATCGGTACTCTGTGTAATTAATTATTCCAAACTGATGATTACTCTGTATTTAAGCATTTTATCGCGAGCTGTCCTCATCACATTATTTGTTTTGAAATGAAGTTTTAATTAGCTTTTCATCAAATTATATGAGTGAACGTTAAAGGGATTATAAATCCAGATGTCTTACAAACATTGCAATTTACATATTTGTCTGTAATTATGACTTTTTCTTTTAATAGGGTCTAAGGCTCATGGATGAGCTGTGTAGCACAAGACAAATCCATGAGACAACACTGGACTTAACTTTGGATAAACAGCCACTGACCTTGGGGGAAGTGATCTCTTTTGCGCTCGACAGCCAGAAATCTCTCCCCACTTCACATAAGATGCCAACCATTGGGGTTTATCTCTGCTCTATCTTATAAATGCAGAGCCTCAAGTGAGGAAGCAGCATGTAAAAACGTTTTTTTGTCATTGGTATGACTCAGCCAGGGTCAGAATCGAACTGCCAACCTCCCAGACTTTGTAATGTTATTCTCCATTTAGTGCAGGTACCAGAACCTTGTCTTAAATAGTGCAGAGAGACTTTATTTAGCTTGTAATATTGTACTCAAATACCATTCCCATAGCATAATACTTCCATCGATCCATCCATCCATTGCGACCATACTCTGTGCAGAGTGTTTGTGCTGCCTAAGCAGTCTCCTTGACTATTGGGTACAATCCTGGACAGGTCACCACTCCGACACAGGATACCAGCAAGCTGGCACTCATTTTACCGACCTCGGAAGGATGACAGGCAGAGTCAACCCCACCTGGTATTGATTCAACAGACGAGTGTGATTTGAACTCAGGACTCGAGGATCCCAAGCCCACCACTCTAGCTATTAAGCCAACATCAGGCATATAATACTTACCCATGATGAATCCTAATTGTGTTTTTTTTTTCTGAACACTCATGCATGTTCTGCCCTTTTGGCATAACCTTGAAGTTTTTCCAATCATTTTGTGCAGTTTTGGTGGACCGCGATGCTTCTCCACAATGGAAGCCTGAAAAGTTGGAGGATGTGACTCCTGACATTGTGGACTCTCACTTTGAGCCTCTTGGGGATTTCGAGTTGCGATTGTGAGCCGACGGAGACATTTTGGACCCTTTATCTCGAGAGTTGTTTGGCAGTGGATGATGCGAAGTTTTTTTTTTTTTTTTTTTTAATTATTTTTATTTTCACTGTTATAAATACATTAATTATCAGTCTCGCTCAGCAATATGTCCCCCGAAAGTCCCCCGAAACCATTGTTTTCTTAATTCCTTTGGCCGATCTATTCCATCGCCGGGCTTCTTGAGTGGAATTGTCTGAACACAATTCCATTGCATGTTTATTACTTGCAACTCCAGTTGAAGAACTTATTCACAGGGTAGACGCATTAACTTTGATAAGTGATTTCAAGAATAGAATATGAGATGTAAAAAAAATTAATTATTGTGAGAATGTCTTGAACATGCCAATGCATCATGAAGAATAACTTCAAGAAAACTGACATGAATCGAGAGATGTTGAAACAAATGATGATGTGTGTATTTGTCTTGTGGACAATAAAATTGGAGTACATCTGCAGCAACAGCGAACACTGTCTTTCTCTTGGATGTTGGTTGCAGTCTAGACTTATTAACTTTTATTTCAAACTGCTCAGTTTTCAGTCACAGATATTGGTTGTTACAACACAAAGTTTTTGTAATGTGAATTAATGGCAAGACTTGAGTAACGTGGAAAGACATCAGTAATGTCAGACAATATCCGAGTACATGCAGTTGGTGTAAAACAGGTCAATGATGAATTGATTTGTACGTTAATCTAGTTAAAACGTTCATCACAAATTGCATCCAACTGATTTTGCAATCACCATATTCACTACTATTGTCATCATAAACTCTGGAGTTTGTATAGGATTGGACTTCTTAACTCTTGAATTATATTTTTAATTGCAGGATAAACAAGGTTATAATGAGGGCATTTGGGCCATGCCTGCATAGTCAACAACACATTAATTTTTTTTTTAAACTCCTTTAATGTTCACAGAATCAGAGAAAATAAAATTAAAATTTCATGTTATTATGTTGATTTTTAAGTCAAAAACAAACAACTGAACATGGTTGTTAATTCCAATAATTTTTGAGGGGTTACAGTTAAAAAAGCAAACCCAGCGTGTACGACCCCTAAAAATTTATAGTAAACTGCCATGTCGTCATTAAGTGAAAAATTCTCAGCAATTGATGGATAATTAATGGGCACACAACTTACTTCACTCGTCAGAAAGTGAATTTTATGAATGATTTTCTGATCAAGAATCCTCAGATTATGACGACAGTCAGAATTGGCTGTAAGACCGTACATGAATGAATATGAACCCGAGGTCAAAATGACGTGGAGAGTCACGTGATGTATGATCACCGTTTTTTTGTGGGGGGGGGGGGGGGCTAATCGAGTATAAAAGAACACTAGAAAACATTAAAATCGTCCTTTCAACGTATTCATTCAAGAAAGGAACAATGATTAAGTGTTAAGTGAAGCCATATCTCATCATTAAACCAAACATGTGGTTTTTTATTTATTCTGTGGACCTTTAATTTCACTGGTAAGGGTATGAATCTATAAGCTTGGTTTATAGATTGTAATAATAATGTTTGAACAGTTTAGGTGTTAATGGTGAGCTCACCCTGACCAATTCTCACATTCAAAACTATAGCTGGTATCAGTCAGTGGATGCAAAAGGAGTCGGTACCCAGGTTAAAGGTCGTCATATATTGGCCAACATGTATGTAGGTATGTCTCTTCAGGTTGTGTGCAACTTCATAAATGTTGTGTTATGGACAAGACGACCTGCATACACTGGCACTTCTCAACCCTCGAAACTCGCCCAGCTGAACACCATCTCTCTTACCTTCACCGATTGGCCAATGGAGTTTATGGTGTTTACCCATTGGCCAAAGGTACAGATGAATATGTCCAATTTTTACATGACACACAATGTGGAAGATGGCATTCACTGACCAACTTGGTCTCACATGACATAAAACACCTGCTTCGTACAATGTATATGTTCACCTTGCAAACACGATCTGGCTTGATAAGTCCCCTGTCATGTGCGCTGCTTTACTGGTGCAATAAAGTGCCTGATGATTGGTCGGTGAGTGCTATGATTCTGCCCTTCAGCTGGATCCAAGTGTGGGCATGGATTGGTTGTGGAGCCTGGAGTGCAGCTCGGCCAGCAGTGACGGTGAGTCTGCGGCTGGTAATTGCAATGATGATGGTGATGTATGGAGAAATGTTCTCTTTCTGAGGCACACTGCAGAGAAGGCCATTAAATTGTCATTACCAAACGGGTCGGTTTTAAGGCCCAGTCACACCTTGACGTTTTAGCCAGCTTATGCCTATTTTTGAAAAATTTGTCTAAAACGCTGGCACACGTCGAATACGTTATGGGTAAGTTTTGGAAACATTGAGAGCACGCTCAAAAACACTGCCATACATCGTAGTACGCTGGCTTTCATCGATGTACTTTGTGGTTGTCCTCAAATTTTAGCATGCTTGAAATTTTACGACTTATGCCAGCGTATGACTCGCAAGTTCCGCTACGCTGGCCATAAGTTGTAGGCACGTTATGTGATCGTTGACACACGTCGACACCCGTTACTTGTAAGTTAATCATAAGTCGAAACACGTCGAGGTAATGTTTAGCGTACCCGAAACTTATTTCTAACCTATGAGTAACGTGTTGTAGGCACGTTATGCGATCATTGACACACGTCGACCACGTTACTTGTAAGGTACTCATAAGTCGAAACACGTCAATGTAATGGTTAGTGTCAGTGTTCCAGACTCCATGTTTTTGTTTTTTTTCTTCGGTATGACGGTGATGTTGACACTTCGATTTCTAGTGCGGTTATGATTTAAATCGTTGAGCGGCAGCCTAGTAATTATATTATATCATAACCACACTTGAAATCGAAGTGTCAACATCGCCGTCGTAGTGAAGAAAAAAAACAAAAAAATAAACCAGGGAGTCTAGAACACTGACGCTAACCATTACATTGACGTGTTTCGACTTATGAATAACTTACAAGCAACTTTTGTCGACTTGTGCCAACGATCGCATGTCGTGCGTACAACTTATTCCCATCGCATGCGGAGCGTGTGAGGCATACGGCAAGTACATCGTAAAATGTTTAACACGTTTAAAAGTACAAGACGTACTCCACTTACTACGACGTATGATAGCGTACTTTAGCGTTCTATTCACGCATACCAAACTTACCCATACCGTATTCGACATGCGCCAGCATTTTAGACGCATTTTTCAGAGGTCGGCACACGCTGGCAAGATCGCCAAGGTGTGACTGCGATGTTGACACTTCCATTTCACCCGCGGTTATGATTTGAATCGTTGTGCGGCAGCCTTTTAATAGGCTACGCCACGTGATCATCGGTGATGCATGCAGCGTGCTATGCATAAGTTAGACTATCGTTGGGCATAGGTTGTGTGGGGGAAAATTTTATATTAATGTATTTTAAATTGTAACAAATGGAGTTTCAGAAATGTAACTTTTATGCTGCAAATTGAATTGGCTGTCATTTCTGGCCAAAAGACTTTTGCCCTAAATGATAAGAAATGTGTTGTTCTGGAGTAGAGTGACCGAGCTGATAAATTAACTTTTGCTTAGAAAATGTACAAAGTGGCTTTTTGTCTAAAGGACACGTCTACAGTCTGGGTGAATATCCCCCAACCTCTCTCTCATGGAAGTATAAAATGTTTTGAAAGACACATTTTCTTAGTACGAGCACGTGAGGAAGTATAGTTTCTCAGTGGCTCGTACTCCTTGGAACTGACCAAGTACCAAGTTAGAATAAAACTCTCTGATGTAATGTAGAAGTGAATTGAATCGGGTTGGTCTAACTGTTAACTAAACTAAGAATAAATGAAATAGAACCAAATAATATTGCAATCAAATGGGGATTCTTAAGTTCATTGTACAAAGGTGAGAAGTGTATGGTGTATAACTAGGAAATAAATTGTTTCACAAGGAAGGACTTGTGTGGACATCAGTTTTATCAGTGTCGATAGGGTTTTTTTGTAGGGTTTTATAATCAAATCGGACAAATGTTAAACTCTGTCTGAAGTCAAATAGGATTCCACAATCGACCAGTTAGAATCCTTCAGGAGGACAACGATCACAACAAGGTGGGTTTAAAAAAATCCACATCAGTTGGTGCCGTGACTCGGATTCGAACCGACGTTGGTGCGGTGCTCGTGACCGGAGGTGCTTAATCTGCCGGAGGCAGTGCCTGGAGGAACGACAAGTGCTTGAGCGAAGGTAAGGGAGAGGGCTCTCAGCAGGTAACGCATTTTGAACAAAGAAAAGTTCATTGTCAGATAATTTTATTGAGAGAAAGAAGAGGATCCGGCGGAGGGAGTCCGTTTTAAAGTAAACGATAAGTACTGTAGTTGTTTTAGAAAAGTGCTGGAGAAGAAGAGGAGTCAGATGACAAGAAGAGGCTCGTTGAGGAGCCAGATGCGTAATTAAATAGGCATGATGAAGCGACATGCCACATGTTTGCATTGATACGGACCGGCTGTGAGAGAGATGCCGAGGACACGGCTGAGACGCCGAGATAGGGTTAAAATAGATAAATATTATAAGTTACCTGTTTGTAAGAGTTATAAGAGTTACTTTTTGTTCATTGAACTCACTGGAAGTTTGTTGGCAGTGAGGTTGTTATATTATATTGTGTGGAGGTTTTACGGATTTGTAAATGCAATGATTTGCACGAAACGTTTTGTGGAGTGCAGGAGATGATTAACCAGTTGGGAGCATGGTTGGTGATTTGCATTGAGATGCGATGTGTTACTGAGAGTAAAAAATGAAACTTGTGCGATTCCAATATTCACTGCAATGAAACGTGTTCTGTTGGGATTTTGACGATATTTTAACTTGTGCTGAGTTGAGCTGTGGGTTTGTTTGAAATGGCATGTTATACATTCTTTGCGTTGCATTTCCACGCGAAGGTCGCAAACTACACTGTGTGAGACCCCCTCCACTCGATCTGTGGGGGGTGGCATATCTTTACACTGAGTCTTTGTTCGAGCCTTTGCTTTAGGTGTGAAATTCGATTCATATGCAGATTCAAGAGGATGAGATAGAAATGTGATTGGTATTTGTCACGTGATCACACGCGAGTCTATGAGATGCAATGCTGTCTAGTGTATGTGTTGAAGCCATGACAGAGTAATGCTAAACTGTGGGTTTTGCCTGTCAGAGTTTTTTTTCCTTTTTCTTCCCACTGGATGTGGAGAGAACTTCCTGTTCCTCGTTCCTTGGTGTTTGTGGCGCACCCTCTCGACTGAATCTGTTTAAAGTGAAGTCCATTTAGGAAAAAGTGTTGAAGTTTTATTTTACAACCATCGGGATTTTGAATAAATTGTGAAATAACAATTGTGAATGTGGATATACTGTATGTGATTTAAATGTATAAACGTGATTTGGAATGATTTTAATGATTTGATGATGTTTAGCACGTGGGGCAATTCACAGATAATAGATGATTCCCTCGGATGGACATTGAAATATTGTTTTATTCGTCTGCGAATGTTGAGGTTACCTGAACTTGTGCTGGGAAGGCAATGGCAAACAACCCAGTGTAACCCTTTGATCGATTCAGTCAAGGTAAATTCATGATTTAATTGGATAGATGCTGAAGATTAAATTTTTCATTTCTGGATTTTAAAAGGAAATATTTTGTTTTGACCAAAAAGTTGTTTAAGAGAGTTTGGATGTTTATTAGTCTGAAGTTTAAGATGCTTTTCCAAGACTGGGATAAAGATTGTGGAGGGTGAAGCTGCATGTGTAGACAGAGTGTTTGAGCTGGAATTTAAACGATATTCGCCTGATAACAGATTTGACAAGTGATTTGACAATTTTTGAACAACTGTTTAAAATGATTTATTTGTTTTGATAAAAGAAAATGGATTCGTAATTGAGAAGGTCGGAGGAAGTGATAGATGGTTTGTGTATGTGAGTTGGAAAAATGGCAGCATGTTTGCTGTTTTGGTGAGAGAGAAGTGGACAAATGGAGAAATGTCAGAGATTTAAAATGTCGATGGAAATAGCAAATGAGATGTTTTGAGTATACGTACAACTGGGATTTCTGTATATTTTAGCATGTTGTTTTGGGAAATAACAAGGAAAGGGATTAAAATATTGATATGACATATAATGCAAGTTAAATGCTTCCATAAGAATCTTTGTTAGTCTTGTAGAACTACATATGCCCATGACGTTTATTGATTGGTGTTTTATTGATGCTTTGTTTGTTTCAGAGTGTTGAAAGCAGTCTTTGAAGCAATGTACGATTTCATCTAAATAAAGTTTGGAAAGAAGTTCCACACAAAGATTGGACGACGGGAGAACCCAGATTTGGGTGATTGAGCATTCAACACATGATCATGCCCCTTCCCGAGGAGATAAGATGGAGCAATGTGGGAAAAGAAAGAAAAACCCACTGAGGAGAAGGTTGAGCAAAGTCTTAACATCGGCGTTGTGTGGTGCCTGCGTGGAGGAATGTTCTCAGCCACACTCTCGATTGCCGCTCTGCAAATACATCGTGAACTTGCTGTGGTCGCTTCAATGTACGACAGGCCTGGAATTCCACACTGCGCTCCTTCAACCCAGTGTCCGGCCCAAACTTGTACTTGCCCACATCTACCTTCTCCTCAGCTCAAGGAGTGCTTCAATTGTGTTTCCCGTTGGGTGCCGCTCTATCCACACCCTGACCTGTTTATCTTCTGACTTCGGGTAGCATGTTTCCAATGTGTAACACATGCTGATGAACAGGCCATAAATTAAATGGAAACTCACTCATTTTCTGACATGAGCACTCGCTGCCATTGTTGATTGAACTTGAATAATGGAAATCTTTTCTCCTTCAGGAATGGGACATGGTAATCATGTGTAAGAAAAATTATTCAAATTTTCCTTAAAAAAAAAAACGGGGGAGTGTGGGGGAAAATTTTATATTAATGTATTTTAAATTGTAACAAATGGAGTTTCAGAAATGTAACTTTTATGCTGCAAATTAAATTGGCTGTCATTTCTGGCCAAAAGACTTTTGCCCTAAATGATAAGAAATGTGTTGTTCTGGAGTAGAGTGACCGAGCTGATAAATTAACTTTTGCTTAGAAAATGTACAAAGTGGCTTTTTGTCTAAAGGACACGTCTACAGTCTGGGTGAATATCCCCCAACCTCTCTCTCATGGAAGTATAAAATGTTTTGAAAGACACATTTTCTTAGTACGAGCACGTGAGGAAGTATAGTTTCTCAGTGGCTCGTACTCCTTGGAACTGACCAAGTACCAAGTTAGAATAAAACTCTCTGATGTAATGTAGAAGTGAATTGAATCGGGTTGGTCTAACTGTTAACTAAACTAAGAATAAATGAAATAGAACCAAATAATATTGCAATCAAATGGGGATTCTTAAGTTCATTGTACAAAGGTGAGAAGTGTATGGTGTATAACTAGGAAATAAATTGTTTCACAAGGAAGGACTTGTGTGGACATCAGTTTTATCAGTGTCGATAGGGTTTTTTTGTAGGGTTTTATAATCAAATCGGACAAATGTTAAACTCTGTCTGAAGTCAAATAGGATTCCACAATTGACCAGTTACAATCCTTCAGGAGGACAACGATCACAACAAGGTGGGTTTAAAAAAATCCACATCAGTTGTGAATGCCGACAACAGGCTAAGCATTCGTTGGTATAAGTTATCTATAAGACAACGAAACGTTCTGTGTCCGTTACTAATATGTTATGAATACGTCCGAATCTTTTAAAAAAAACATCAAAAGTTCAGCGTAAGCCAGCGTTATACATACATTTTAATACGTTGCCATTGCTGGCTAAAACGTCAAGGTGTGACTGGGCCTTTACAGATTAAATCCTCCGCTCAAAATATGACCTTTGAATTTTACTGGGACAGCATCAGAGCAACCTCAACACTCCTTTTGAACCGTTGATAACAAGATCATTATTAGATATATCTCTCCTCAGTTTGTCCACTTGCTATATACATTATCACTGGTTTTACAGATGTCCACTTGTGCTAAATAAATGATCGCCAAAAATAACCTTGTACAGCTTTGCAAGAGGACATTCCAATGCTTACAAAAGACTCCGTTAAACTGGCCTCACACCACCACCTCACAAAAACCTCAGCGTGGCAGTTCGCACGTATGAAGGAAATTTCATGTTGTCTAATTTAATTTGGTGCAGCCGTACAAGTTTATCAGTGATGGTGTCATCGCCTCGTCTGGTTTCGGGTTTGATCCCGGGGCTAGAATGTAATTAACTCAGCTGTTTGTTGTGGGGTGCTAGCATGAAGTGCCTGTCCTCAATAAATTGTGTATGCCTACTATTCCATAATATCTTTCACAAGAGTAGGCCATTGGCCAGGTACCTACCCCACCAATTGGTCAGACTAAGCTTGATTAGTGTTCCATTTGAAGCAATGGCTTAAGATACTGGAAACCAGTTTCCCAGTATCATCAGTCCATTATCTATGAATTTCCATGTCATGTACAAGGACAATTATGTCACCTCGTGTTTTTGGCCTGCATGCGATTTATGTTCAAGTTCCTCCATGAGCTTTAAGACTTGTATAAAGGAATTTTTAAATTGAGGGATAGGGGCAGACACCCCATAAAATGGGATGTGAAGATGACAGGCAGGAGGGGAGGAAATACCTTCTTTCTTCGTCTAAATTTCCTTGTACCCCCTTGTAGGTTACATCATCTGTCGCTGGCTTGCGTAATTCTGATATACCATTTGTCCACTTCAGAAGATATTTTTTCTCTGCCAATTTGATTTCTATGAGGGATTTAACAGTCAGGACACTTGACAACTAAATTATATAATGATAGGTTTCATCGGCTTTCTGTCAAATCCTATGCACACTGACAGGAACTTTAACAGTGGTCTGGTGTTATACAGTGCCCACAGAAAGTATTCACTCGCATCCCTCGACTTTTATCACATTTTGATGTGTTCAAGCCTGAATTTAAAGTCGATTAAATTTAAATTTTTGTCACCGATCTCCACAAAATACCCCATAATGACAAAGTGAAAACATGTTTTTAGAGATTTTTAAAAGTTCATTGAAAATGAAAAGCTGAAATGTCTTGCCTGATACAGTCAATAAGTATTCAACTCCCTGAGTCAATACATTGTCGAAGTGCCTTTGGCAGCGATTACAGCTTTGGCAGCGATTTCGGCTTCGAGTCTTCTTGGGTATGTCTGTATCAGCTTTGCACGTCTAGATTTGGGGGTTTTCTCCCATTTTCCTTGCAAGTTTGATCAAGCTCTGTTAAGTTGGAAGGGGAGTGTGGGTGAACAGCAATCTTCAAGTCTTTCCACAGATTCTCAATGGGATTCAAGTCTAGGCTTTGGCTGGACCACTTAAATACTTCCACATTCTTGTGAAATGAGCAAAGTGTTGCTTTAGCTGTATTCTTGGGGTCATTATCCTGTTGTAATGTAAATCTTTGCCACACTCTCAGGTCTTTTGCACTCTGAAGTTGGTTCTCCTCAAGGATTTGCCTATACTTGGCTCCATTTGTTGTTCTCTCGACACTTACAAGTCTCCCAATCCTTGCTGTTGAAAAGCAGTCTCATAGCATGATGCTGCCACCACTATGCTTCAGGGTATGGGAGGTGTTAGATGGGTGATGAGCTGTGCACGGTTTCTGCCAGACATAGCACTTTGCATTCAGGCCAAAGAGTTCAATTTTCGTCTCATCAGACCTTATATTCTTTTTTCTCGTGCTCTCAGAGTCTTTCAAGTGCTTTTTTGCAAACTCCAGGCATGCTGTCATGTACCTTTATCTTAGGAGTAGCTTCCATCTGGCCACTCTCCCATAAAGCTGAGATTTGTGAAGTGCTGCAGAGATTGTTGTCCTTCCTGCAGGTTTTCCTATTTCAGCCAAGGAACTTTGTAGTTCTGTCAGAGTGGTCATCGGGTTCTTGGTCAGCTCCCTGACCAAGGTCCTTCATGCCCGGTTGCTCAGTTTGGTCGGACAGCCAGCTCTAGGAAGAGTCTGCGTAGTTCCGTATTCTTTCCATTTCCTAATGTTGGAGCTCACTGTACTCTTGGGAACCTTCACACTCTAGAAATTATTTTATACCCTTCTCCAGGTCTATACCACCTCACAATTCTATCTCGGAGTTCTACGGACAGGTCCTTGGCCTTCATGTTCGAGTTTCTGTTCTGACATGCACTGTCAATTGTGGGACCTTGTAGAGAAAGGTGTGTTTCTTTCTAAATCATGTCCATTGAATTGACTTGGCAACAGGTGCACTGCAATCTAGTTGGGGAGACATCTCAAGGATGATCAAACGAAATTGGATACACCTGAGCTCAATTTGGAATGTCGCAGCAAAGGAGTTGAGTACTTGTTGATGCAAGATATTTCAGATTTTCATTTTTAATTTGATTTGTAAAAAAAATTCTGAAAACAAGTTTTCACTTTGTCATTATGGGGTATTTTGTGTGGATCGGTGACAAAAAGTTTAAATTTAATCAATTTTATATTCAGGCTGTAACACAACAAAATGTGATGAAAGTCAAGGGGTGTGAATACTTTCTGAAGGCAATGTAGGTTCTCCCAACTATTCTCTCAGTGATGCTTTTTGTTTTTGTTTGCTGTGTGATGCACACTTACCATGGCTTTGCATGGCCTAAATGGGCTGATGAGCAAAGACTGGAGCATAACGTGCTGCATGTGGATTGCATCTGAGCACTTTGGATCATCATGATGTCCATCAGGTCTGGAAAATGGCATGGATGGACAAAAACGCAAACCAAACAATTGGATCAGAATATGATACCACTACATCAGTATCTCTTAGCTGGTAAGATAGTTTTCTTAAATAAGCAGACCTACAGAAATACCGAATCCACCAAACGGATTTTTTTTTCACTCATGGACCTATTCACCCTGTCTTGTAATTTGGAGCACCTGGATGGAGTTCAGATCTCACGATATCCCAAGTTGTTGATATCAAGCGAGTCGAAAAGAGTTTTGTGAAAAATCACTTTCCCAAAACCATTTTCCCAATGCTCACCTTTTACATGCTTTCAATATTGCTTCCCTTGCTGATCGTCGCATTAAACTCATCACACACTTTGCTCAGTCTGAACTCGTTTCCAGTCGTCATCACCACCCTTTTCCTCAAACTTGGAAAAATCGGCATCCAGACATAGTTTAAGAAACTCAAAAAAATTGATCTGCCGTAAACCCGAACACAACGACACAAACGATCGTCCGTTCCATTCCTTGTCCGTTTGTTGAATATTAAGATCCGAACTATTTAAAATTTTCTTTGTTTGTATCATTTTAGTCATTGTCCATTTTTCATCTTGTATGTCGCTTGTATATTCGTTGTTTTCTGTCCTTAATTATTAGATCTCAACCTTTTTTTCAATTTATGCTTTATTCATACCCTGCGCAGGCAAAGCGAAAAGTGGGGTAAAGCATTTGGTTCATGTCAGTCTGTCTGTGTTATCAGTTTATGATCTAGGAACAACCTATTTAAATCAAATGCTATATTTTGAACACGAATCAAACATGAATAGACAAGTTTGCCATTTTACAGTACTTTGGCTCAGAATTTGTCCCAATCACAAATTTGTCCCAATTATATTTTTCTCTATCTCCCTGCATGGCAGTCAAACAAAATTGAAAATCATTCCAAACAGGAAACTCATTTTTCAGGATGTTATAAAGGACACAAACAACAGGCACGGATGATTAATGTAATGTGTTACATTGGTGATGTAATCGACCAATGCATAAAACGGCGGTAAAACCCTGAATTCATTTATTTATACGACTTTTACGCTCTTTATTTCATTGAAATTGAATTATACACTTGAACACTGTAGTACACAAATTGCCTGTCATCACTCTTCCAAGGACCTCATTTTGCAGTGCTTGGACATGCTCCATAAGATGGTGTATAGCACATGAACACTGCTTCAATGGCGTTAAAGTTTTTTTTTGTTTTTTTTAAACACTATCTTTAAAATTATTTTATTAAAATTGAAGTGTATACGAAAACACTGCGCAGTGTGGTGTTCAATGAACTCTCGTTGTTAACGTGCTAATTTTGTTTTTGTCTTTGTAAATTTGCATGATTTTTCAATTTATTGTTATTCCCCTTGCCAGAGGAGAGAGTAATTGCATTTGTGTCTTTGTTTGTTTGTTTGTCCGCACAGAACTTATTTTTCTCCGCAACCGTTTGTCGGATTGAGACAAAATTTTCACCATCGGAGTGACTACTCATGTAGAATGTGGTCATCGGTCACGTGGTGTGGCACCCATGTCGGAAAAATGGAAAAACTCTGCACCTCTATCTCAAACGGCACCAAGGAAAAAATTGAAACTTGACACATGGCAAGTACTCCTCATGGGGAATGTTATATTTTTATGACATCATAGATCCCTTCGTTATGACGTCATAATTGCATATGTAAAACGCCACATCTGATCAGTATGAAAATTTTTGAGGGTCATCTCAGGATAAAATGGTGCACAAAAAATATTGCTGACATCATCGGTAACTTGATTCTGCCGCCATATTGTTTCAAAACAAAAACCTTCAAAATCTTCTTCTCTGAAA